>NC_041396.2:296767321-296779821 GCF_900747795.2 Erpetoichthys calabaricus | reverse complement strand
TGTGTGCATGTGACAACAATTTCACAAGCACTCTACAATTGTGGAAAAAGGTGTTATGGTCACATGAGACAAAAATCAAACTATTTGGCCTCAATACCAAACGGTACACCAATGCAGTTCACCATCCACAACACACCATACCTACAGTAAAGCATGGAGTTGGCAGCATTCTGTTGTGCGGGTGTTTCTCTGCTGCTCTGCCTGGGGCTCTTGTTAGGGTAGAAGGAAAAATGGATGGGGCAAAATACCGTCAAATTCTTGAGGAAAACCTGCTACCCTCTGCCAGAAAGTTGAAGATGGGCAGAAAGTTCATCTTTCAACACGACAACGACCCGAAGCACACAGCAAAATTGACCACACAGTGGCTAAAGGAGAAAAAAAGTGAATGTCCTGGTGTGGCCAGTCAGAGCCCAGACCTAAACCCCATTGAAAATCTGTGGAAAGATCTGAAGATAGCAGACCACCAACGCTCACCATCCAATTTGAGCGAACTTGAACAGTTAAACTGTAAAGAAGAGTGGGGGGGCAAATATTGAGTGGGCTCAATCTAGATGTGCAAAGCTGATAGAGAAGAATCCCAAAAGACTCAAGGCTGTCATTAAAGCAAAAGTGGGGTCAACAAAATGACATGGGGGGGGGGGGGTGATCCTTTATTAATCTCAGTAGGTCTTGTTTTTGATTTTTTTTATAATTTCTCTGAACTGTAGCTGTGATATCTTTCACTTGGATGTTAGAGGTTGCATTGAGTAAGTAAAGCTGGGAAGAAATATTTTTAGTGTGTGTGATCAAGCAAAAAAAAATGGGAATGCTTCGAAGGGGTGGGTTCTTTTCTATACCCACTATATATATATATATATATATATATATATATATATATATATATATATATATATATATATATATATATATATATATATGTGTGTGTGTATTGTTACAGAAATCCAAAAAAGCCACAGAAAGGTTTGGGGCAGCCACCCATATATTATTCCCTGGATGCAAAATGGTTTAAAGCTTTGTACTGATGTGTACAGGTTGGAGTCCAGAGCAGTAATGAGGGGATGGAGGAAAGGTGGCTGCCAGTATAGGAAGTGACATCAAAGGGGCAGGAACCGGAAGGGTCTTCATCCATAGGCTCGCACTTGTGGGGTGCCTCCTGCAGTCTGCAGTTCGATTAACTTTTGAGTTGTGTGACCAGGTGGGTCCTTGCTTTGTGCCTCTTTCACCTGGATGGGTCTTCCAGGCATAGCCAGCTTCCTTCAATGGGAGACACTGGGTGGTTTTGAATTCTGGGACATGCCTAAGCTGCTGGGGCACATTGCCCACCTAGTGTAGCCTGGCACATGTAAGATACCCAGAGCAGCTTCTATGCACAGGACATGGAGAGGCCAGAACAAAGCGCTGTTTATCTGTGGCGTCTCTGCTGAAGTGCCCTGTCTCCTGGTCCTTGCCCGTCGCCACAACAGAATGGCGCTCTCTGGCATGAGCCCACATGCTACTAGGCCAGCAGCTCTCTGAAGAAGGCATAAAAATCTCTTTTTTGTTTTGGCCCGCTTGGATGCAGCTGCCTAATCACCGGATGTCCAGGCCTGGCACGCCACTCTTTGATTTGTGACTTTTTCACTGCTTTGCTCTCCTCAGTCCTTAATGTACATTCTGCAGTGCCACTGTAGGGTATCTTCTGTTGGAGAGGGTGAATTCACTGCTGGCAGCACCCAGCCAGGTTTTTGCCACACCCTGCAAGGCAAGGTGCTAACACGGCGCTCTGAGCCATTGTTACAGGCTCCTTGCATTCCTCCTACCAAAGTGCCTGCTGGCCACACGTTTCCTGTCCTGCACTGCTGTTGGGCGCAACATATAAGAGACGATCCTTCAGTAGTGTCTTCGGCAATGACTCGATCCCACCCTGCGAGTTTCCACTGCGTGATGAAGCCGGCGAAGCTACCGTGAAGATCGCGCCTCTCCTCCAGGCACTGCGTGTTGGGGCCCAGATGGCAAACTGTTTACAATAAAACGGTGATTAAGGCTCGTCAGCAGTCAGGGTGTGAGTTTGTAAGCAGAGCCTGAGAACGCCCGTGTGTCTGTGTGGGGTTTTTTTTTGAGATGATCTAAAACTAAAGACGAGGCAGGAACAAAATAATAAGATGACGAGTTGAAAACTCCCACATCCCTCTTGATGCCATCTGCTGGCAGGTCTTTGTGAGGAATCTGGTGAGCAATCAGCTACTGAGTGATCTTGTCTGCCTCGGCGTCCAAAACTAAAGACCGTGAGCATCTCAGCTGAGGTGACACACCCCCTGTAGGACATACCTGCTGTGCCGGCATTGGAGGTGCTGGGGCTGGCTCAGTTTCTTTCTTTATTAATTACTTACTAGGGGGCTTCGTTCGCCAACCTCTTTCCCCACCGGCTAGCGTCTGCCTCTCCGAAACCCCTCTTAAACGGTGATACAATGGGAAACAAATACTTTTTTTTTTTTTTAACTCCTCTTTGCTCAAGCAGCTGCTGGCTTGCTGCTCCTGCCCTCACGTGTGATCTGCAATTCGCTCGCTTTCCCTTAGGCGCCATTGTGAAGAGGGGGGCTGAGCGCACCCCAAGGAGACGCGGCTGTTCCTCCGAAACCCCTCTAAAATGGTAATACATTGGGGAAAAAAGTGTTTTTTTCACCTCCTCTTTGCTCGAGAAGCTGTTGGCTTGCTGCTGCTGCATACCACGTGATCTGCATTTCGTACAGCACCCAAGTATTCAATCTCTTTTTGCTGTTCCATTATTTCCCTGAGTAATATTTTAAGATTGTTTGCGCTAATGCAATCTTTACTTTCGGTTTTGGAGCCTTTCGAATTTTCCTACTTCCATTATCTCTAACCTGCTCTGCATGTGTATCACGGGACTTGCGTCTGAAAGTTGTAAGTATGACGTGACTTGTCCGTCTCGCGGGAAGTGAAATTGTCTCTTGTTTCTCTTCAAAAGATCATGTCTCGTCCCCGCGAAAAAGTCTTGTTTTTTTTTTTTTTTTTTTTAAATATAATAGAGAGATTTAGTTAATAATCAAAGTCTTGGGTAAGAGTGGCTGCAGCATTAAAGCAAGCCTGGCAAAACTTCCCGTTTCATTTATCAAAGTTTATATAGCAGCCTGCCCTGGCGAGTGTCTCGGCTAAAATGTTCCCACAGTGAAAACTCTCACTAGCTGACTGTTTCCATATGTGGGTCTTCTCCTAGGCAGATGCTGACCACCGTTTTCACTGAAGCCCCTGCCATGTCAATTGTTTCTAAAACACATGGAATGCCTTGTCCAATGATGGCATGGCTTGCGTGTCCTCAGGGGGGCCTTATACTGCAGAAATTGTTTTTAAATGAAGGATAAAAGTGATGTCACATTACATGACTTCCAGTTGTTGGACGTGTCAGACTTGCTGACTGAAGCTGCTGATGTCCTTGCTCGGACCATGTCAGTTTACACAATGGAAAATCGCTGGGCATATCAAATTGTGCATCTTAGTGCTAACCTTCCAGCACAGTTGTTCTCGCCAGTTTTTGTGACAGCCAATGAGCACTCCCGCCAGCTTACGGTATCCATAGTGGGGTCCTCGTCCAGGCGGGTGCTGCCCACCCTCTTCACTGATGGCCCTGGTAAGTGAATTGTTTCGTATAAAATGCATGGGACGCCTTGCCCAGGACTGGCATGGCTTGGATGTCCTCACTGCAGAAATATCTTTTAAATGAAGAATGAATGGTCTTTTAGAGTAAAGTCAATATCACATCACACAACTTGTAGTCGTTGGGTATGTTAGACTTGCCCTATGAAGTTGCCAATCTCCTTGCCAGACCATGTCAGTTTACAAGATGGAAAATTGCTGGGCATGCGTGCCGACCTGTCGGCACAGTTGTTCTTGCCCCATTTTATGACAACCCTGGCAAAAATGTTCCCACAGTGAACACTCCGGCCAGCTGACTGTACCCATAATGGGGTCCTCGCCCAGGTAGGCGCTGACCACCCTCTTCATAGATGGCCCTGCCTAGTCAATTGTTAATTGTAAAATGCATGGAATGCCATGTCTAGTAATAGCATGGCTTGGATGTCCTCTGGTGGGGTGGAGGCTACACTACAGAAATATCATTTCAATGAAGAATGAAGGGTCTTTAAGAGCAGAGCCGATATCATGTCATGCAACTTCTAGCCATTGGGCATATGAGTGTTGCTGATCTTGTTGCCAGGCCATGTCATTTTTCGTGAAGGAATATGACTGGGCAATTCAAATTACGTGACTGCATGCCGGACTTCTCTGCTTTTTTTTTTGTGTGTGACGTCCAATAGCATGCTGCTTGATGGAGCTGGTGCTGTACGAACGGTTAATGGGTACATCGAGTTCAACCATCGTTACAACCCTCTTTTTTCCTTCAATTGTGGTATGGTACCTAAGACGTGACATCAGACAGATGAGCTTTTCATTTGTGAGGTCCAAAACACCCTCGTTCCTTATTCGTCGTTGCTGCATTCTAGACATTGTACTTCTAGGTGAGCATTCATTGGTTGTCAGAAGTCATGTGCACTTAGAGCCTGTCCCTCCCACTAAAGTTAGAATCTAACCGGCTTGATTTTTGTTTTGGCAAGTCGCTGAGTATTTTACAGCAATACTCACAAGAAACTGCCACAGACCCAATGGATGTTTTCCCACTGCAGGGTCTTTGTTTTGAAGAACCACTAAGTTCCCATACTGTGTAGGCCCAGGGCACTTTAGTGTGTTGCGCTCCCACTGCACAACAGGAAGTGTAACCTTTATGCAAAATATGTGATGCACAAAGAAGAGTTATGTGGTGTGAAGTGAAGCGCGTTTGGTATTTTACAGGGTACCAGAACTAGTCAATCCATTAGGCGATATAGGCTGCCACCTAGTGTGCAGTCACTCAAGGGGCTCCATTACTGTCACCTCCGGACACCCCTGTGTTGTGGAAGTAAAATAATAATGTCCGCTCCATGGTATGTTTGTGTTTGTGAAAGTGTGTGCAAACTGAGGATACTTAGTGGGCGGTACCCGCTGGGCATAGATAGATAGATAGATAGATTGATAGATACTTTATTAATCCCAATGGGAAATTCATAGTTCTATAATTCTATAATATTCATATTCTCATAGTTTATGAGAATCAAAGTGCACACACTCAGTACATCATGGGGTGTTTGTGTCCTAACGTCTGCAGTATATGCACAAAGGGTTGACATTTGTGCTATTGCAGGGGCACTTGCTCCGGAGTACGTCAAAGTCTATTAATACTGACCATGTTTGTCAACCCTGCCTAGAGCTCCAAATGGGCTTCTACCAGCAGTACAAAGTGAAGTGAGCTTTGAAACAGTTGCGACTTCACTGCGGAGATTATTCCTTTGATGCGGTGCATGGTGCAGTGCACCAGGGAAGATGGCTATGAGGAGTGATAGGTGTTGCGAAGTGTGAAGCTCCATTTTCATCAATAACTCTGCAAAGACCAAACTGCTAACTGGTTTGGTAAGATGGCGCCAGTGCTTGTGGTCAGCCAATCACCACAATTCTCCTAGTTGTCGCTAAAATAAGTACCAGGAACTACAAACGGCCTGAATTCCAGTGACAGGAATGCTACAAATGTTCCTGGGTTTCTAGAAAGTTCCTACGGTGGGAAAGCCCTGAATGCTGTCCCACTCCTGAGATATTCTGTGCTGTGGCTTCAGTAGCCAAAGGGGAGGACTTGGGAGTGGTGGTGGTGTCAGGGTGGTCCTGCCTCCTGGGGCACCACCCACAAAGCACAAAGAGTATCAGAACATTTAAAGAGACAATGCATGACACAAAAATGTGAACAATTATTTAAAAATAACAAAACTAGGTTATATGTAACATTTACAGTATAACTTGGACATTGCAGTTTGTTCATATGCACAGACGGGAAGTGGGATGGAACGTGCAACTTTGGGCCTAGTTGTGTGATTTGTATATCATTTTGGTGGTGTTAGAAAACATGTAAATATTCAGTTCATCCATACTTTCGTCCAACAGTAATTTACATAGAACTAGCGAAAGAGAAACCCTAGGCAAACACCAAAAAAGGGCAAACTTGCACGTGGTGATCCCGGTGGGCCATTTGCTCTCCTTGCGCTCTTCCAAAGCACAGCCGCGAAAGCAGCGGGGGGGGAGGGACTGTATGAGACACACTGGCACTGCCATCTTGATCAGGGTGCTATTCACATTCAGTCCTGGACCTAAAGCCCCCATGACTGCAACTTTTCATCCCAGCCAACTTTCATTTGGATGCCTGCCTTCATTCTGCAAGCTGTCACCTCCCAGTTTCTGTGTTTTCTTGTGTCAATCACGTAGTTCCAAACAGGTTTTGTGGAATGATTACAGAATAACGCCGGCATCTACAGTATGTGTGTTAGACGGGCATGATCACATCGGGTAAAAGCTGTCCTGCATGAAATAGCATCTGAAATACGTTTTAAGCTGCTTCTCTGCAATAAACAAATGCCATAGTACCAGGAACAACAACATTTCTTTCTAGAGCATGTTTTCATGCAAATGATATAGCTCAAAGTGCTTTACAAGATGAAGAAAGAAAAATATAAAAATAAGATTGGGCAATATTAAGTAAGAAAGAATAAAAGTAAGGTCTGGTGGCCGGGAGGACAGAAAAAATCAATGAGACCTCCCAGCTGCCCTAACATAAATGATCTCAATCAGTCGTCATGGTGTTGAGGCTTCACATGGAAGAATTAGATGATAGTGTAGTGATGATGAACAGTCCGTGACTCACCATAACACCAACTTATTTAAAAGCGCTAAAACATTCCACATTCACAGAGATGGGACAGTTTTTACTTTTATCCTTGCTCCGTATTCTTCCCATGTTTGGATGAATCGCTTCTGCGATAAGACGCAACAGTGAGCGGTGATGAGTCGAGTAGGGGAATATTTCATATCTCCCTCTTCAGAGTCTTCTACATTCTGGTGATGTAATAGACACGGGTAGCCATCAGATTTTTCCGAACCTCTTCGTTCACGCTGTGATCACTTTCAAGTTCCCACTTGATACGGGCTGACCGCTCGGGTCTGCGTCTGCAATGACAGCAGCATATCTTCAATCTAAAAATTTGTTTTAGGAATGGTAACAAGCCAGAAGCCACATCTTAACAATGTCATTAATAAAATGGTTAATAGATAGATAGATACTTTATTAATCCCAAGGGGAAATTCACTTACTCCAGCAGCAGCATACTGATAAAGAAAATATTAAATTAAAGAGTGATAACAATGCAGATATACAGACATACAATAACTTTGAATAATGTTAACATTTCCCCCCCCCCCCCCCCGGTGAAATTGAAGAGTCGCAAAGTGTGGTGGAGGAACGATCTTCTCAGTCTGTCATAAAAAAATAAAAAAGATGACGAGATCTTCCTTTAAAGGCTGCTGCTCACACGGTGCCTGAAAGTTTTCAATTTTTTTAAGCTGTTGTCCTTCAGCATTCAGGGTCATTTTTCACCCGTGTCCGCGCCAACTCATTGATCAGCATTAGTGAATTGGCTTCATTCTTTAACTTCTTTGTCTTACTAATTGAATATTTTCCCACCCTCAAAGGCTCTTAAAGGTTTCTAGGCTACTCAGTGGGTTATTTTATTTTCCTGGGCTTGTGTTTCACGTTTTGAAATTTACTTTACAGCGTTCATATTTACCGGTTCTTTTGACGCCATTTTGCGACTCCATGGTTGAGATTTGCGTCTGATTTTCCTGAATGCGATCCTGTCGGGTTTATTAACATTGCCTCATGAACTGGTCTCTTACTTAAAAACAGTTGGTTTCTTTTCTATCCAAGATGGCACCATACAATGAGCGATACATACTGTATGTGCCCTATAAAATGAAAACAGCAAAAGAATTCTTTACTCAAAATCAATCATTTTTTTTCTTTCTTATGTTCTGTGTTTTTGTAGAGATCGCCAAAAAAAATGAATTTCATATCTTTTAGCAGAACAAAGATGACAATGGCACGATGGACTTCAGTGGACAGCACTGTGGAAATGAGCAACCACCGTGAAAAAAAATTTTAATTGACTTGTGCCACATAAACCTTAAGTTGGAGGGCCAGTTGTCGATTTTTTTGGCGGTTAATTTTAAAATCAATTGTTTAATGGTTAAAATGATTATTACAATTTTTGCATAGTGCCAGTCTAGGTAATTTAAAAAAAGCAAACAGAAAAAATGAAAATTGAACATCGCTAATTATTTTTAATATCATTGATAACAAAAACAAGAGTAAAAAGTTGACAACTAATATTACATAAACACTAAAAGGAATATTCAATTAAAAGAAAAAGTTTCTCTTAGTAATTAAAGATTTACAATATAGCTGTAATGATGCATGTAATTATTTTCAATATCATTAATAACAAAAACAAGGATGAAAAGTTGACAACTAACATTACATTAACACTGAAAGGAATTTTCAATTAAAAAAAGTTTCTCTTAGTAATTAAAGATTAAAATATAGCTGTAATGACGCGTGAAAACTGAAGAACAGAGTCAAGTGCAGCTACAGTGCATCCGCAAAGTATTCACAGCGCATCACTTTTTCCACATTTTGTTATGTTACAGCCTTATTCCAAAATGGATTAAATTCATTTTTTTCCTCAGAATTCTACACACAACACCCCATAATGACAACGTGAAAAAAGTTTACTTGAGGTTTTTGCTAATTTATTAAAAACAAAAAAAACTGAGAAATCCCATGTCCATAAGTATTCACAGTCTTTGCTCAATACTTTGTCGATGCCCCTTTGGCAGCAATTCCAGCTTCAAGTCTTGTTGAATATGATGCCACAAGCTTGGCACACCTATCCTTGGCCAGTTTCGCCCATTCCTCTTTGCAGCACCTCTCAAGCTCCATCAGGTTAGATGGGAAGCGTCGGTGCACAGCCATTTTAAGATCTCTCCAGAGATGTTCAATCGGATTCAAGTCTGGGCTCTGGCTGGGCCACTCAAGGACATTCACAGAGTTGTCCTGAAGCCACTCCTTTGATATCTTGGCTGTGTGCTTAGGGTCGTTGTCCTGCTGAAAGATGAACCGTCGCCCCAGTCTGAGGTCAAGAGCGCTCTGGAGCAGGTTTTCATCCAGGATGTCTCTGTACATTGCTGCAGTCATCTTTCCCTTTATCCTGACTAGTCTCCCAGTCCCACAGCATGATGCTGCCACCACCATGCTTCACTGTAGGGATGGTATTGGCCAGGTGATGAGCGGTGCCTGGTTTCCTCCAAACGTGACGCCTGGCATTCACACCAAAGAGTTCAATCTTTGTCTCATCAGACCAGAGAATTTTCTTTCTCATGGTCTAAGAGTCCTTCAGGTGCCTTTTGGCAAACTCCAGGTGGGCTGCCATGTGCCTTTTACTAAGGAGTGGCTTCCATCTGGCCACTCTACCATACAGGCCTGATTGGTGGATTGCTGCAGAGATGGTTGTCCTTCTGGAAGGTTCTCCTCTCTCCACAGAGGACCTCTGGAGCTCTGACAGAGTGACCATCGGGTTCTTGGTCACCTCCCTGACTAAGGCCCTTCTCCTCCGATCGCTCAGTTTAGATGGCTGGCCGGCCAGCTCTAGGAAGAGTCCTGTTGGTTTCGAACTTCTTCCACTTACGGATGATGGAGGCCACTGTGCTCATTGGGACCTTCAAAGCAGCAGAAATTTTTCTGTAACCTTCCCCAGATTTGTGCCTCGAGACAATCCTGTCTCGGAGGTCTACAGACAATTCCTTTGACTTCATGCTTGGTTTGTGCTCTGACATGAACTGTCAACTGTGGGACCTTATATAGACAGGTGTGTGCCTTTCCAAATCATGTCCAGTCAACTGAATTTACCACAGGTGGACTCCTATGAAGCTGCAGAAACATCTCAAGGATGATCAGGGGACACAGGATGCACCTGAGCTCAATTTCGAGCTTCATGGCAAAGGCTTTGAATACTTATGGACATGGGATTTCTCAATTTTTTTTATTTTTAATGAATTTGCAAAAATCTCCAGTAATCTTTTTTCACATTGTCATTATGGGGTGTTGTGTGTAGAATTCTGAGGAAAAAAATGAATTTAATCCATTTTGGAATAAGGCTGTAACATAACAAAATGTGGATAAAGTGATGCGTTGTGAATACTTTCCGGATGCGCTGTACATATCCCAAAGACTTGCCTTCTTCGCAGTTGTGTTTCTGTAACAGGAAGAAAAGACATCACATACAATAAGAAGCACATCCCTGTTGTTTTAATGGCCACTGCTGGAGCAATGTCAAGATGAACAATGTTTACGGTCACGTGTTGTATGGTCGCTGAACACACTCAAAGGGGAAGGTCAAAATATCACGGCTTGGAGCTCCGGACAGTCGGAGAGCGCGTCGATGCAACAGAATGGGAACCTCACATGCCTCCTGCTGCGAATTCGAGTGTCCGCCAGCTTTTCTTGAGAGACTTGCAATGTTTTTTTGTTTTCCAAATGTCTTGAGCCAATCAATGATTTTTATTCACATTAATGACACAGCCAGCCAGTCATCGATAGACAATGTAATTAACTGTCGTCTCAGCCCTAGCACAGACGTGCGTTTTGCAGAAATAATTTTAAATAAATACCAAGGGAAAAGTGAAAGTAGTCCTCGAACGGGAAGCCCCTTCACACAGGATTGTGCTTTTGAATTGAAGACAGGACTCCTGACCACTGAGTGAGTTAGGCAGAGAGACTGCTCTTCAATTCAAAAGGACAATCCTGTGTGAACGGACTTGCTGTTTGTGGACTACTTTAATTTTTCAGAGGTATTTAATTAAACATTATTTTAGCCAAAACAAAAAAAATTTATTGGGAGCATACAACTTGAAGACTTGCTACCGTCGATGCACATTCTATCACAAACTTTTTGCTTCCAGCCCTACTTGCAGGGACAACTTGGGAGTTGGTGGCAGGATTGGCACTCCATCCACTGTTTTATTTATTTATTTATTTAAAAAAAAAAAAAACTTGCATGGTTCCAGTGTGGTGCTGAGGTGTCACCCGCTGCACTCGGGTACCAATCCAGGCGGTTCGTCTTGTGGTGGGTGTGGCAGTGTGCTATCAGCGCATGCTTCCAACCTGTTTGAAAACATGAGATTACAAATTTTTTCTTGACCATCACTACAAACTGAGACAAGAAAAGTATTCCTTGAAGTTATGGTGTGGCCTTCTTTTCCAAAAAATAAAAAGTATTCATTCAGTTCTGTATTTGTCGACTCGTATTGTGGACACGCTGGAAGCTGTTGAGGTAAAACTGGATGCCATCATGAAAAATCCCCTCCAGGAGGCTCTCTCTTGGCGCACATTTAGCCCCAGGGGCTCATTCCACCACGGTGTGCTCTGGGGGGTCTTTTTCTGCCCACAGCTGTCAGGCAAGTCAATACTTCTACCTGATGTACTCATTAAGTTTATTTTGAAATATCAGCACATTATTTATTTATTTAACTTGCTGATTGATTGATTGATCGGCTGTAGTATCTGTCCTGCGAGTCTGTATTCTTGTTTTTAATGTTTGTGCTGCTGCTGCTGTGTGCGTTTTGAATTTCCTGGTGGAATGAATAAAGTTTATGTAATCTTATCTAGTCTAAAACACAATGGCTGTTTGTTGAAATGGGGGGGGAAAAAACACATTGTGTACTTCAGCATGTTCTGTAGGCTTCTGTTGGCTGGGACTTATAATGTTTAAATAAAAATTTTCACCCGGTCTTTAAATAAAACATGGCACTGTTTTTAAATAAAAACACATTTTAAAAGTTTAATTAAGAAAACAACCAACCCAATGTTACCTTAGACACCCTCTTGATGGTCCATCCATTGACTCACGTTGGCATTTCTTTCTTTCTTTTTTTTATTAGTTCTTAGTCTCAGCGGTAGCAGGTGGTAACCATTGCAGTGGCACGGTGGGTGCCTCACCGTCTCGCCGCCTCAGGGGTGTGACCCTCCACGGCAACCTCCTCTAATGGCTTCTAAACTGAGCCGTGTCTCCCAAGTCTCAACCTGCATGCCTTGCAGGAAAAGAAACTAAATTAAAAAAAAAAAAAAAAAAGAAAATAAAAGAAAGAAAGCGGCTCTCGTGAGGAGTGCAGAAGGTGGGGCAGCGTGGGGTGCGGCTGCTGCTGTCAGGTTGTCTCACACCTGAATCTCTGGCTGTCTTCAATGTGCACCCTGTCTGCTGCGCCATAGCGGACATGCCATTTTATGGGGAAATTTGCTTTGATATACGAGTGCTTTGGATTACAACCATCTTTCAGGAACGAGTTATGCTCGCAAACTGAGGCACCACTGTATAGGTACACAAAATACACCAAAACTGTTTAAATAAATAGTTATATTATTAGTATTAATAATAGCTAAGGCAAAAAGAGAGGCTTTCAGGCAGGATTTAAAGGTGACCAAAGTTGGTGCTGACTTCATATAAAAAGGTGAACTAATTCCAAACCCTAAGGGCAGCTAATGC
>NC_041396.2:293789821-293989821 GCF_900747795.2 Erpetoichthys calabaricus | reverse complement strand
CTAAATTATCTACGAACACCTTTATTCACCGCGCTCAATTGAGGTCACCCTTTTGAAGCTCGCCTTTTTGTGCGTGCACTTATTGAGTAGAGCCGTACAAGACAGTATTACTGTCACAGAAAATTAAAGACATACAATACACGGCGGCAGCCCACGAAGAACGGTCAGCTCAACAAGTAAACATTAACAAAAGAAAGGCTGAAAGAAAGAAAAATACGACCAACAAAAAGAATGAGGTCAGAGTCCCTTGCCATTTAATATAGACTGTTCCTACTAATGTTTATGCACTACTGTTCTAGCGCCCGTTATTGTAACAGGCTAAATGACTAATATATATATATATATATATATATATATATATATATATATATATATACACACACACACATACATACATACATATATATATATATATATATATATATATATATATATATATTTTAAAATGTACCAAGATGTTATATGGGAATAATGTATTTTTTTCCTTTTAATATTTTCATCTTGATTTTCATTCTACTTTTCTAGGTGTTCTAATTGTTTAATTAATCCATTATTTACTAATTAGTGAATCTGATGCTAAAGTAGTTGCAGCCTTTGCTTATAAAGTGTTATTTGCTGGGGTGTCTGCTCTGCTCATTTTTAATTCTCATTAATAAGATACAACAAAGGGTAAAAACTGCACAGAGAAAGGGCAAAATATGACGAAATCAACAAAAGAGAATTAAGCATTTAAATCTCTAGCAAAAGCAGAAATATCCATATTACTAACCGAGAATAAACCGGATATGGACGCAGGGACACGGCGATGGGACCATGAGACGTACTGCGCAGGCGCGCGTCTCATAAACCGCAAGCGAAGTCGTATCCACCGCGAACGAAGGAGTCACGGCCCAAGAACGAAAGAGCTAAACTAACGTGAATGAGAAATGAAGCAACAACGCGCCCATAGCTACCACTAACGACACAACCACACAGAAAAGAGGATTCTGCGCTGCACCCCAGAGTCAAACGTGAGAGGCTACGGAGGCCCCACAGGTCCACAAAGATAGTACGAAAGGCGCAGGCGTCACCGCCATATTGTGAGTGGCACTACTGCGGAGTGAAGTTAGGAATAATGTGCTGCTTGGGATTGTACAAACCGCTGAACACTTTACACCAAATTCAAACACAATACAGCTCAACGATACAAACACAAGCCCACCTGGATAAGATCAATGAACGCAGGCGCCTACAACGCGCGTCTGAAAATGCGGAAGCAAAGCAGGCACGGGTTCAAAACGAAAGACCACAACTGACAGAGATAAATAATCTCTTTCAAATCTATTTCGGGTTACCCAAGACCAGGGGTTGGCGAGCAGAGCCCCGTAGTTTCTAAATATCTTATAAATGTAAAAATCATGCTGCTGTGCTTTTCTGAATGTAGGATAAAAGAAAAATAATACCAGCTAATTAAATGAGATCAATGCTATCAGGTGTTGTCACTGATTAGGAATCTGGTTGGAACAAAAACCTGCAGCCACAGTGGGCCCCCCAGTATCTGTCAAATGGATTCATAGAAAGGAAACAATAGGCATTAAACACATGATGAGTGACACATAAAAGAACAATATTGCAATCGACATGTGCAGTTTTATAATAAAAAAAAAGGTTATCTCACCCTTTGAGGTAGTATCTTATCAGCCATTTTCTTCTTTTTAGCACTACCAAGAGATAGGGGAAAAAAAGTTACCAAGGACACCACAAAGCAGAAAAGCACATCAACAAACTAAAATGAGGTCGGCTGTGATTAGTGATTCATTAAACTCATCACTTTAACAACCTGGGCTCAAACACAGTAGAATCACAGAAACTACATTATGCACTATAATAATAAAAATATGAAAATAAAATGGTATAGTCACTTACTGCTGGTTGCGATTCTGGGCTGCCTGCTGCACTTGCTGGATCTGTTGGGGTGCTGGCCTCTTACGGGACTGATCCATTACCGATTGTGGCATGCCAGGACGAGACACTGGGCTGGTGCCATACCCTGGGGGCCCCATGGCAGGTCCTTGTGGGGTCATTCTGCTACCCGGGGGAATTCCAGGACGCTAGAAACAAGCAAAAATGAAATTAGATTAGGAAAAAAAAAATTATGATTTCATTTGAAAACACTGGCATACTTTCATTTACAACCCATTTCAGGTCCATTACTTGTATGTTGAAATGTAAAATTAAAATCAGTCCAAGTCCTCTGTATCTACTAAAAGGTAACCAAACTACAAAGGGAGCCAATGCTCTGAAGTGCCATACTGAGTGAAGCAACATACTGCAAAAGTATGAGGTATCTGATATAATTCCAACAACAATGCCTTATGAGAATGAAAGGATCCAGATCACAAAACATATGCTGTGTAGGACAGTGTCTGTTGTCCCAGAGAGGAAACTCACCTATGCTCTCCAAGTAAGCCTTCAAGCATCTGGATTAGTATTAGATCAGTACTAAAATTTTGACTTCAGTACCAAAACCATATTTTGCACACATTCTTGGCACACATTTGGAGTTGTTATCTGATGAAGAGGACTAAGCAAAAGGTCAATGTGCTAAATACAAGTAGTATAACTGCAAATGTATTTTAGAACAAAAATAAATTGACTTGTTACTCCAAGCATTTAATTGTTTCTTTAATAACCAAGAGTGGCAAAAGGAACACAACTTTCAAAATGAACTTTGACCTTGGGGGAAAAAAAAAAAACAGACCTAGACAAAAAAAAAATAATTAATTTGATCATACCATTAAAATGTATTGTGAGCTTTCCAATGAGCTATGGCAGAGCCATGCGGCTTTGACAGGAACAAAATTTATAGCTCTTAAGAAAACCCTTGAAATGATCCTTTTTACAAAGTTCCTATTTCATAAAAGAAATTGGTTTAAAAGTAAACAAAAAAATATTACTGAGCTTGGAAGTTGGGTGTGATTATTATGCCAAGTTCAAAAAAATCAAAAATGGTGATGCAAAGGCCAGTTAAGTTTGAAATGAAAAAAAAACAGCAAATACACCTCAAGGACAAAAGATCTAACAGTTACCACTAGCCCGAGTAAAATTATCAAGTTTGCGATTGTTATTTTCCATTTAAATGATTCAATATAGATTCTCCAAGTCTCAAAATCGATCCTGTGAATCTCTATCCTGCTCAACTACTGTATGTAAATTTTTGCTTAGCTTCTTTTTTGGCATCTGAGCCAGTAGATGTCGCTAATGCGCCTGTTAAGGTTTTCTACAGAAAAAGCACTTTTCTATCTAATTGGCGCTTTTGAAATATAAATCAGATGCGTGGACGTCCTATGGATTCAAGCGGTGCTTTGGTAAACAACAACTGAATAAAAGCAAGGTCATATGTAAGCTGTGCAGCTCAGAAGTTAAGTATTGTTGTAACACAATAAATTTGAGAAATCTTTTATTCCAATGTCACCCATAAACATAATCTCAGTCGCCATCCAAATGAGTAGAGCCTAAACAATGGAATGTGGAGGACAGGTAGCTCCAAGCTTCCATTTAATTTGCCTCATGCCCAAATAAAATGACAGAAATATATAGCAGTTCTTACCTGTAAAGATAGGAGATCCTACAGCATTGTTGAAAACTAAGGCTTTCCACAAATGATACAGGTTTTTGAACTGTGGAATGCTATACTAACCAAAAAGCAAACAAGTTATTATACCGAGGGATTATGAAGATCTTAAGCAAAGCATCGCCACAACTCTCAGGCTAGTAGAGAATCAGCTGAAAATCCAGGACAGCAGATTCCTACATGACAATCACGTTACTAGATTAAAAATGACTGCTTTGCAGACAACCACGTTGCATGCTAGTCACAGCGGGAGCAACCCTGCTGCCTAGACAGTATGCACAGCTGCTCGGATGACTGGCTGTTGTTCCAAAAACCTTTCTAGCAAACTACACTAGTCTTGCCCAATCTCTTTATTCTTAAATCTGAAAAGTAAGTACAGCTATGGCATTCTTTGTGAAAAACACATCCAAGTGGAGTCTTGGTTTTTCATCTATCTACCTCTCCATGATTCATAAAACATTTCTTGTGCTCTATATGCAAGTTACAATGTATTAATAGTTTAAAGGTGTAAATTTTACAAAACATCATACCTGCAAAATACTTGAAAGCAAACAAAGTACTTGAAAGCAATATGTTTAATTATTCATATCAAGAAATAATATAATTATAGTGAATTTCATTTATAGACATCCTGGAGCTTTTTATGTCACTTCATTAGGTTTGGTTAACTGGGAGTATTAAAGTGATCCAAAAGTTGTGAAGCTATTTAGCTAAAGAGTAGAACCAATATTTGCTGGTCATAAAATGCAAAGCTTACCAGAGGTGATTAGATGAGCAAATTAAAACAAATCATACATGTTAAAACAAAGTAACTATAAATGTAATATTGTAAACATTTTAATACAGCATTCTGGCTTGCCAAAACATGGTCCATAAATAAGTATACATGTTTACTTTACCATTACCTAACTCCATACTCTTTCAAAACTTACTGCAGTTTTAGGACAATTTTGCACCTGCCAAAATGTTTGCCAATTTACTTTATGAACATTCTCTTCTCTGTTTTCAATTCTTCAAAATGGTATTTCTGTAAAGCTACATGCATAGGATTTCCAAATGGTTTACTTGTGGTGTACCTGAATTATGCCAAGTTCCATTATGAAGGATAACTAGCAAATAGCAGACAGTACTTGTGTGCTTGGCAAAACCAGGGCAGTGGAGTCTGAATTATTGGGTTATGGGAGTCAAAGCAAGTACATTTTGACTAATTCTAAATTGTAAAATAATGTTAAAATTTCCAATTTCACATATACAGATTTGATTAAACTACTGTTTCTTTTAGACTTTTGATAAAAAATAGGGCTGGGCAAGTTAACGTGTTATCGCATTAATTAAATAACGCCGATGATTATTTTAACACGCATTAATGCAGTTTTTGTTATTATTATTTTGAAAAACTCAGTGTTGCTAGTAATTGATAAGAGATCAGTGATCTTGTTGCAGCACTTTTCGATACGCTTTTGCTAGAAGGAAAGTCAGTTTTGTTGATTTGACCTCAATTCCCTGCGTGTGCATAAGTAGTGAAGAGCAAACAGCTTCTAAAATGGCATGTGGAGAGATACCAAAGTGAATGCTCAAAGCAAAATAATCCATGGATAACTTTTTTCGTATTATCGCTGAATCGGACTCTGCTTTGTCGGACTCTGATTTTGATGCAGGTAATCTGGATCAAAAATGAAAGCGAGGTACCGGCATCAGCTGATCGGTCCCCAGCTGATGGTGGTGCTGAACACGTTCGTGCAGCTGGTGCGCCTATGGCAACGTTCGCCTGGGAGGACAGACACTTAAGATGACAGGAGGTACAAACCATATTGCGTCTCACTGCAACTGCCACCCCAGTGCACTTGTCTCACAAGAACAGCCAGGCAGCCAGCCCACTGTGCAAACAGATGCTTTAAGTTGATTTATGCGTGAAACCACTGCTTTGTGTGCTTGAGTTTTTTGGAAAAAATATTCAGCCCTCAAAGAGTTGCTACTGAACATAGACTGTTTATGCTGGTATCTGTTCAGATAAAAAAGAAAACAGATTTACAAATGTTAACTTGCTGTTGCTCGGAAGGTGCTGGTTATAATGTTGTGATTGTGGCTCTGGACTCTGAGGGTAACTAGTTTTTCTATAACAAAGTAGATAAAATGCTAATGCCCTGGCAGTGGCAAATAGCTTTGGTTTTATATTTGATTAATGTTTAAGTTGAGATTTATAAGAGATATTTTAACTGCTACTATGTAAAGGGAAGGGCAGCACGGTGGCACAGTGGTAGCGCTGCTGCCTCACAGTTAGGAGACCTGGGTTCGCTTCCCGGGTCCTCCCTGCGTGGAGTTTGCATGTTCTCCCCGTGTCTACGTGGGTTTCCTCCCACAGTCCAAAGACATGCAGGTCAGGTGCATTGCCGTTCCTATATTGTCCCCAGTGTGTGCTTGGTGTGTGTGCCCTGCGGTGGGCTGGCACCATGCACAGGGATTTGTTCCTGCCTTGTGCCCTGTGTTGGCTGGAACTGGTTCCAGCGGACCCTGTGGTTAGGATATAGTGGGTTGGATAATGGATGGATATAAAGGGAATACTGCTGTTAAAAAGCACCTTATTTGTTTAAAGTGTTTGCAAACCAAATACACGGAATACACTACTTTTGAGTTCATTATTGAATTTTGAAACATAACAATATGATTTGTTGTGATTAATCGCAGACAATCGTGCAAATAATTGCAAATAAACATTTTAATCACTGCCCTGCAGCCTTTAAACCTGAACTTTAACAGGTTAGAGGGCTAAAAATTAGCCTGAAGATTCATGCTGGCAATGAGGAAGTGCCTTGTATCTTGTATGTTGTGTGCTTTCAATCAACATATTAAATATATTAGTCTGTTTACAAATTTGAGGAGTGGGAGATTTTGTGCACCGACTCCACAGCCTTCTCCAAAACAACTGTTGCTGCAGCTTTTGATAAATGACACTACACAAACTAAAGACAGACAAGTCTAACAGTCACACCTAACCATAAATTTTAAAGTTTAACTTGCAAAATTACATTTCATCCTTTTTATTTAAAAAAATAAACTGTTAATCTAATAAACAACTTTCTTGAGGCATACCAGTAAACTATTGCATCAAAAGCTATCAAATGTTATACTGTATATACTCCACTTGCCTCTATTAAGAACTATATGAAGATATAATACTAATTGTAAATATGCCATTTCAGATTAATATTGCTTGGGTGAGGTTGCACAAGTACTGTGATACACAAGCACATAATAACTGCCTTTTTTTTTAAAAGAAACAAATATAAGTTGTGCGTTCCTTACTAAGAAATAATATTAAAACTTGTCATAATAACTCCCATTTTTTAAAAAGAAACCAATATAAGTTGTGCCACCCTTACTAATAAATAATATTACAACTTGTCATAATAACTCCCATTGTTAGATTTGTTTCTTTTTAAGTTGGGACTTCCTTACTAATAAATATTATTAAAACTTGTAAAGTAGGTTTACAATGAAAGGTTCAGCTACCCATAAGTAAACCTGCTCAATCTGGTTAATGGGCACAGTAGTCAATGCAACCCTGGCAGCACTGATGGCAAAGCAGGAAGCAGCCTTGAATGACAGCTGCAGGCTACTTGCAGAGCAGACTCACATTTGCTTATACAAGCCAACTTGGGCCTCTCAACCTAACACAGACCTTTGAGATGTAGGCAAGAACATATATTATTTTGGCGGAGAAAAGGCCATGCAGAAATGGAGAGAACATACAAACTCCATAAATACTTGGCTTGCGGCTTCTGATTCACACAACAAACAAGGGTGGAGGAAATAGTGTTTATTTCAAAGCAAGATGTTCAAAATCAATTCACCCTGAACTCTTATCTTTAACTATCAGCAGTCTTGTAGGACATAAATACTCGCTCAAAGGTAAGGCATTGGAGTTAAAAGGCATTCTACATTATAAAATGCTGTTTTACTTGCTCAGAGAACACACTAAACCAACTCATAGAATATAGTGAAGGCCAGAAGGTAACTGAGGCAACTAAAATAAGACCACCTGGTTTATTTATTGTTTAGACTTGATGTCTGGACATCTGCAGCATGAGTAGTGTGTTTAAACATTTTACCTGCAATTTAATTTTAAACGATCCTGTTATACCTTATTACTTGACTGCACTTGAATTATTTCAACAGTGCCTTGTGATAGAGCTCTCTCTTTTAAAGAGGTTACATTAAATAAAGACTGACTTATCCAAAATAAGGGAATGGCGTGTTATGTTTTGCTTCACCAAACTAACGGAATTAAGACTGAAACTATGCCTCTGGGAGAGGGTGTTGGATTTCCTCACAGGCAGATCCAAGGTGGTAAGAGTGGGATGCAGTGTCTCCAACAATATTATCCTCAATACTGGAGTCCCTCAGTGATTGGTTCCAAGCTCCGTTCTGTGTTCCCTTGACACCTATGTGATGATATGACTCATCTCTCACTTTCCCAATGGTGAGACTGCCTATCTGAAGATGATGGATAACCTGGCATTGTGGTGCCAAGCAAATAGCCTTTAACTGAAAAATCTAAAAAAATTAAGAAGCTGGTTTTAGATTTCTGCAGGAAGCAGCAGCACTCTTTCACACCGATCCATATCAATGGGGCTACAGAGGAAAGGGTGAGCAGCTTCAGGTACCCTAGAACTCATAATTTGGAGGACCTGACATGAACTCAGCATAACCAGGTTCAGATCAAAACGGCAAAACAATGTCTGTACCACATAAGGCAACTAGAGAAATTTTGGGTCTTTCCGGGGATCCTAAAAACTTTCTTTAGCTTATCTTGGTTTGGCAACTGCTCTGCCCAACACTACAAAACCCTGTAAAGGGTGGTGTGTGCAGCAGATCCCACCATGACATCTGATTTTCCAATCTTATAAGGTCGTTTTTACTAAGTGGTGCAGGGCCAGAGCAACCAAAATCATCAAGGACCCCTCTACCCCAGTAAATGGACTGTTTTACCTTCTGAAATCAGGCAAAAGGTTTTGAAATCTTATGTCCAAAACAGTTAGGCTCAAGAGGAACTTCTATCCTCAGGACACAAGGCTTCTCAATCTGGACATGCCCTAAAACATCCTTTGAGTACTGCCTCCATGATGGTCTCACTTGAGCAAACTCTTGCTTCATATTTACTTTCTTTTACTTTTGTTTTATATACTGTAAAAGGAAATGTTATTCAAATAACTTTGCCTTGCAAATACTTAATGAATCATGTGTCATAATATAATAAGGGGCATATGTCAATTTGCTAAGGTATACTAGTTTATATTTAAAAATCTATCTAGCTTTATTACATTTAAAATTTAAGTTTTACTTAGTCTTACTTCCATTACGGCTTCTCTACATCTGTTTTCTTAATACCTTTTCCATAATGAGAGAAGCAAACCAGGTTAAAATTGCATTACATGTTGTACATGTACAACGATGTCAAATAAAGAAATCTTGAATGTATACATCAGTGAGCTGAAGTTGCACAACGAGCGCTCAACATCTGAGCAAGAAGAACAAGTAAAAAGTTATAGTTTAAGACAGCTAAAACAAGCGGGTGGTCTTTACACGAAAGAAGGGCCTCAACCTTACCGATTGGGGCATTTATAAAGAAACCTGGGTGGTCTCCTTTCCTTCACATTCCTCATAAAGTAAACAATGATAGACAGATACATGCATCTTTATATCTATCTACCTTAATCCCCAGGGGGATATTTACAGTTTTACAGAAGCTCAAAAAATTTAAAATCGACTCCGCCATTGTGCAAACGCATTATTAATTCTGCACATACAGTCTGCTTATAACTTATAACTGACATTTCAGTCCTCGGTGGCCTCTCGTTACCGAAGGGGAGAAATTCGCTCGAAAGTTCTGGGCAATCCGATGGGGATCACAAATAAGAAGCACACAGTGAAGGGGGTCCGTTGTCGTTTACTTTCCTGCATACAAGTCTACAATAAAAAGTGATAATCACGCAGGCTTTGGGCTCAATTTTCTCAAAGCAAAACGCTATTTTTTTCTTTGTTAAAGAACTAGGGGGGATCAAGAAATGTGCAGCTCCCCCCGTTTATTCATTACGTACTGCACGCTTTCCTGAACTGCTGTGCCTGGGCCCCTAACGATTCCCTTAGGCTCTGCACTGTTGATCTCTTCATTTAACAGAGAACATATCTACGAATCCCCCCTTATTTTTTCTTCCCGCTTTGTACGTCTCAGTTTCCCTTAGTCTGCCTAATTCCGCTTGCCGCTGTACCCAACTCGATGCTCCGTTACCTCTAACGCACTGGCCTCTCCTCCTCCGTCCCCCCAGCACCTCCCTTTGTTCCATCCTTCTGCTACAACTTCTTACCGGGTATCCTGGTCCTGGCATGGGGGAGCGGTATAGATGATTGGGGGCTCCTGGCGGCTGTACCATCCTACCGGTTGGTGTACCCGGTGCAGCTCCCGCTCCAGGTCCAGGTCCTGGCCCTGCCCCCGGTACTGGACCGCTCCCGCCTGTCTGCGCCGTCTGAAACGCGCCGCGAGCCGCCATCTTCTTTAGAACTACAAGGCAATCAGCTAGCACCAAGACTCTCACAACTATCGCGAGACTATGATTCACGATCACTATAGCAACGCGCCATCTTGGAAGAAGTACCACTATGTATCTGCACCTGATAGCAGTGTCAATAAAGTTGTAGCAGATTGAATTCGGTTAAGTAATTGCAGGTAAGACGCCCAAGGAGAGTATTTTTGATAACTTGGTACTGAAGTTTATACGTAACGACAACGTCTGACTTTTAATACACATAAAATACATACATCGGTTGAGTGATTTCTCAAATGTGTACTTTACTTTTGTTTTTGTAGTTTTAAGTACTTACGTTAGCATTAAAGAGTGTCCTCTTTACTAGCTACTTGTAATAACCCAATGACGTCGATCAGGCAGTCATCTCTTAATGTAGCATCTTTTTATAGAAAAGCATCTAGCAAAACTAATGTAACAGATCTGCGTAATCTCAGTCTGGTTTATTGGGATCCAGAGTCAATCCCAGTAGCACTGGGTACAAACAGCAGACATGTTTACAGAAGCAGGCGAAACTGTAAATGGTGCCACGACAACCCCTTTGCTTTGAGTGGACCTGTAGACAGATATCTTGAGACACGGGAGAGGAGCCAGTATTGAGAAGAACGAAATATGGAGGATGTTGATACAAAACAGTGGACTGACAGCTTGCAAATGTCAAGGAGGATGTTTGATTTTTGATTTACAAAATTGTCTCAGAATAATATGCTCCTGAGGGGTTACATTAAAGAAAATCCGTGGGAACTGGGCAGTATTGGCGGACTTTATTTTTATTTAATGATTCCCGAAAAAAGATAACATAACAAAATTATTACTTTAGTTATAGGTTTAATTGTACATTTTTATTTTAATTGACAACTAAACAGATACCTGATGATGATGGTGACAGTATAGTTATAGATAGATAGATAGATAGATACTTTATTAATCCCAAGGGGAAATTCACATAATCCAGCAGCACCTTACTAATACAAAAAACAATATTAAATTAAAGATTGATAATAATGCAGGTAAAAAACAGACAATATCTTTGTATAATGTTAATGTTTACCCCCCTGGGTGGAATTGAAGAGTCGCATAGTTCAGGGAGGAACAATCTTCTCAGTCTATCAGTGGAGCAGGACAGTGACAGCAGTCTGTCGCTGAAGCTGCTCTTCTGTCTGGAGATGATACTATTTAGTGGATGCAGTGGATTTTCCATAATTGATAGGAGCCTGCTGAGCGCTCGTCGCTCTGCCACAGATGTCAAACTGTCCAGCTCCATGCCAACAATAGAGCCTACCTTCCTCACCAGTTTATCCAGGCGTGAGGCGTCTTTCTTCTTAATGCTGCCTCCCCAGCACACCACCGCGTAGAAGAGGGCACTCGCCACAACCGTCTGATAGAACATCTGCAGCATCTTATTGCAGATGTTGAAGGACGCCAGCCTTCTAAGGAAGTACAGTGGTGTGAAAAACTATTTGCCCCCTTCCTGATTTCTTATTCTTTTGCATGTTTGTCACACAAAATGTTTCTGATCATCAAACACATTTAACCATTAGTCAAATATAACACAAGTAAACACAAAATGCAGTTTGTAAATGGTGGTTTTTATTATTTAGGGAGAAAAAAAAATCCAAACCTACATGGCCCTGTGTGAAAAAGTAATTGCCCCCTGAACCTAATAACTGGTTGGGCCACCCTTAGCAGCAATAACTGCAATCAAGCGTTTGCGATAACTTGCAATGAGTCTTTTACAGCGCTCTGGAGGAATTTTGGCCCACTCATCTTTGCAAAATTGTTGTAATTCAGCTTTATTTGAGGGTTTTCTAGCATGAACCGCCTTTTTAAGGTCATGCCATAGCATCTCAATTGGATTCAGGTCAGGACTTTGACTAGGCCACTCCAAAGTCTTCATTTTGTTTTTCTTCAGCCATTCAGAGGTGGATTTGCTGGTGTGTTTTGGGTCATTGTCCTGTTGCAGCACCCAAGATCGCTTCAGCTTGATTTGACGAACAGATGGCCGGACATTCTCCTTCAGGATTTTTTGATAGACAGTAGAATTCATGGTTCCATCTATCACAGCAAGCCTTCCAGGTCCTGAAGCAGCAAAACAACCCCAGACCATCACACTACCACCACCATATTTTACTGTTGGTATGATGTTCTTTTTCTGAAATGCTGTGTTCCTTTTACGCCAGATGTAACGGGACATTTGCCTTCCAAAAAGTTCAACTTTTGTCTCATCAGTCCACAAGGTATTTTCCCAAAAGTCTTGGCAATCATTGAGATGTTTCTTAGCAAAATTGAGACGAGCCCTTAAGTTCTTTTTGCTTAACAGTGGTTTGCGTCTTGGAAATCTGCCATGCAGGCCATTTTTGCCCAGTCTCTTTCTTATGGTGGAGTCGTGAACACTGACCTTAATTGAGGCAAGTGAGGCCTGCAGTTCTTTAGACGTTGTCCTGGGGTCTTTTGTGACCTCTCGGATGAGTCGTCTCTGCGCTCTTGGGGTAATTTTGGTCGGCCGGCCACTCCTGGGAAGGTTCACCACTGTTCCATGTTTTTGCCATTTGTGGATAATGGCTCTCACTGTGGTTCGCTGGAGTCCCAAAGCTTTAGAAATGGCTTTATAACCTTTACCAGACTGATAGATCTCAATTACTTCTGTTCTCATTTGTTCCTGAATTTCTTTGGATCTTGGCATGATGTCTAGCTTTTAAGGTGCTTTTGGTCTACTTCTCTGTGTCAGGCAGCTCCTATTTAAGTGATTTCTTGATTGAAACAGGTGTGGCAGTAATCAGGCCTGGGGGTGGCTACGGAAATTGAACTCAGGTGTGATACACCACAGTTAGGTTATTTTTTAACAAGGGGGCAATTACTTTTTCACACAGGGCCATGTAGGTTTGGATTTTTTTTCTCCCTAAATAATAAAAACCATCATTTAAAAACTGCATTTTGTGTTTACTTGTGTTATATTTGACTAATGGTTAAATGTGTTTGATGATCAGAAACATTTTGTGTGACAAACATGCAAAAGAATAAGAAATCAGGAAGGGGGCAAATAGTTTTTCACACCACTGTATAACCAGCTCTGTCCTTTCTTGCACAGCGCATCAGTATTGGCAGTCCAGTCTAATTTATCATCCAGCTGCACTCCCAGGTATTTATAGGTCTGAACCATCTGCACACAGTCACCTCTGATGATCACGGAGTCCATGAGGGGTCTGGGCCTCCTAAAATCCACCACCAGCTCCTTGGTTTTGCTGGTGTTCAGGTGTAGGTGGTTTGAGTCGCACCATTTAACAAAGTCATTGATTAGGTCCCTATACTCCTCCTCCTGCCCACTGCTGATCCAGCCCACGATAGCAGTGTCATCTGCGAACTTTTGCACGTGGCAGGACTCCGAGTTGTATTGGAAGTCCGATGTATATAGGCTGAACATGACCGGAGAAAGTACAGTCCCTTGTGGCGCTCCTGTGTTGCTGACCACAATGTCAGACGTGCAGTTCCCAAGATGCACATACTGAGGTCTGTCTTTAAGATAGTCCACAATCTATGCCACCAGGTATGAATCTACTCCTATCTCTGTCAGCTTGTCCCTAAGGAGCAGAGGTTGGATTGTGTTGAAGGCGCTAGAGAAGACTAGAAACATAATTCTTACAGCACCACTGCCTCTGTCCAAGTGGGAGAGGGATCGATGTAGCATACAGATGATGGCATCCTCCGCTCCCACCTTTTCCTGATATGCAAACTGCAGAGGGTCGAGGGCGTGGTGAACCTGTGGCCTCAGGTGGTGAAGCAGCAGTCTCTCCATGGTCTTCATCACATGTGATGTCAGAGCAACAGGCCGGAAGTCATTCAGCTCACTAGGATGCGATACCTTTGGGACTGGGGTGATGCAAGATGTTTTCCAAAGCCTCGGAACTCTCCCCTGTTCCAGGCTCAGGTTGAAGATGCGCTGTAGAGGACCCCCCAGCGCCGATGCACAGACCTTCAGCAGTCGTGGCGATACTCCATCTGGACCCGCTGCTTTGCTGGCATGAAGTCTCCTCAGCTCTCTGCTCACTTGCACTGTTGTAATTATGGGTGGGGATGTCACTCCTATTCTGGTATCAGCAGAAGGATGTGTGGAGGGTGCAGTACTCCGAGGTGAGAGTGAGAGTAGATTAGAGTGGTCAAACCTGTTAAAGAAGTTGTTCATTTGGTTTGCTCTCTTCACGTCTCTCTCGATGTTCTTAATAAGGCAGCTTCGTAACATATCTCTCTATTATAATAAAAAAATCCTGGGACGAGACAAGACTTTTTCAGAGAAATACTTTCACGTCCCGCGAGACGAGACTTTGTACCAGGAAATTTAACCAAGCCCGAAGCTGGAAATAAAACTCAAAGAGTAGATGACAAAGTAGAACTTCGTAAAGAATTCAAAAACACTGGCGCGATACACATGCAGAGCAGGTTAGAGATAATGAAAGTACTAAAATTCGAAAGTCTCAATAAAATTATTGTAAAGATCACATTAGTGTGAACAAATGGAAATTATTACTCGGTGAAATAACGGAACAGCAAAAAGAGACCGAATATATTGTTTGGATTTAAACTTTAAGTCGGAGACTTGTAGATCGTCTAATTCGTGTTGCCATCAGTGAAAAGTAGTGTTTCTTCCCAATGAAGAGGCATATCCATGAGAATTAAAAGATTTGTTGTTTGGTGAAAGTGAAATCCACATACAGAGGCATTAGAGACATGAAGTGATTGGCGCGTAGAGCAGCCCAAGGTGGTTGGTGAGTGAAGCAAGCAGGGGTCGAAGCCCCCTAGTATAGTTCATAAATTAATTAAACAAATCGACAAACTTAAAGTAATCACACAGAAATTTGGTGAACTTAAAGTATAATTAAAACTGATAAAACATTTACCTAAAATTCCTATCAGAGTCGGTTAGCCCATTATATGACATAGGTGGTCCCCGTGATTGGAGGGGCACCTTTTGGAAAGTGAAGGAGAAGTTGTTGTCAAAATCCAATAATAATATTGACTACCCGCTATAGACGACGAGGGATGATGTCCGTCAAACCCTCCGAGGGCTCCAAATGGTTTTCAACTGGCACTGATTTCTATTACTGCATCCTCACATATGCAAATAATGGACTATAACTATCCAATCAGTGAATGAACTCAGAGGTTTTCTACAGAGAGACAGACTATGGAGAACAATTTTAGTAGGCCAAGAGCAAATCTCATAGATGGTGGGTAAACAATGGAGAGTGCTTTTTGATAAATTTTAATGTAAGTCTATTTGGAAGATGATTTTAGTTAAATTAAATCAGCCTTTAGCAGAAGCCAGAAGCCCTGGATAAACAGTCAGGTACGTCACATGCTGCGTGCCCGCTCTCTTGCATTTACAGTGGTGTGAAAAACTATTTGCCCCCTTCCTGATTTCTTATTCTTTTGCATGTTTGTCACACAAAATGTTTCTGATCATCAAACACATTTAACCATTAGTCAAATATAACACAAGTAAACACAAAATGCAGTTTGTAAATGGTGGTTTTTATTATTTAGGGAGAAAAAAAAATCCAAACCTACATGGCCCTGTGTGAAAAAGTAATTGCCCCCTGAACCTAATAACTGGTTGGGCCACCCTTAGCAGCAATAACTGCAATCAAGCGTTTGCGATAACTTGCAATGAGTCTTTTACAGCGCTCTGGAGGAATTTTGGCCCACTCATCTTTGCAAAATTGTTGTAATTCAGCTTTATTTGAGGGTTTTCTAGCATGAACCGCCTTTTTAAGGTAATGCCATAGCATCTCAATTGGATTCAGGTCAGGACTTTGACTAGGCCACTCCAAAGTCTTCATTTGTTTTTCTTCAGCCATTCAGAGGTGGATTTGCTGGTTTGTTTTGGGTCATTGTCCTGTTGCAGCACCCAAGATCGCTTCAGCTTGAGTTGACGAACAGATGGCCGGACATTCTCCTTCAGGATTTTTTGGTAGACAGTAGAATTCATGGTTCCATCTATCACAGCAAGCCTTCCAGGTCCTGAAGCAGCAAAACAACCCCAGACCATCACACTACCACCACCATATTTTACTGTTGGTATGATGTTCTTTTTCTGAAATGCTGTGTTCCTTTTACGCCAGATGTAACGGGACATTTGCCTTCCAAAAAGTTCAACTTTTGTCTCATCAATCCACAAGGTATTTTACCAAAAGTCTTGGCAATTATTGAGATGTTTCTTAGCAAAATTGAGACGAGCCCTAATGTTCTTTTTGCCTAACAGTGGTTTGCGTCTTGGAAATCTGCCATGCAGGCCGTTTTTGCCCAGTCTCTTTCTTATGGTGGAGTCGTGAACACTGACCTTAATTGAGGCAAGTGAGGCCTGCAGTTCTTTAGACGTTGTCCTGGGGTCTTTTGTGACCTCTCGGATGAGTCGTCTCTGCGCTCTTGGGGTAATTTTGGGAAGGTTCACCACTGTTCCATGTTTTTGCCATTTGTGGATAATGGCTCTCACTGTGGTTCGCTGGAGTCCCAAAGCTTTAGAAATGGTTTTATAACCTTTACCAGACTGATAGATCTCAATTACTTCTGTTCTCATTTGTTCCTGAATTTCTTTGGATCTTGGCATGATGTCTAGCTTTTGAGGTGCTTTTGGTCTACTTCTCTGTGTCAGGCAGCTCCTATTTAAGTGATTTCTTGATTGAAACAGGTGTGGCAGTAATCAGGCCTGGGGGTGGCTACGGAAATTGAACTCAGGTGTGATACACCACAGTTAGGTTATTTTTTAACAAGGGGGCAATTACTTTTTCACACAGGGCCATGTAGGTTTGGATTTTTTTTCTCCCTAAATAATAAGCACCATCATTTAAAAACTGCATTTTGTGTTTACTTGTGTTATATTTGACTAATGGTTAAATGTGTTTGATGATCAGAAACATTTTGTGTGACAAACATGCAAAAGAATAAGAAATCAGGAAGGGGGCAAATAGTTTTTCACACCACTGTAGATCAGGCACTGAGACGGAGTACAGACTAAGAAAAGCCGTCACAGCAGTCAAGAGGCAGTACTGAGAGAGCTGGAGGGCTTCTATTCTACTGCTGACTCTGGAAGTATGTGGCAAGGCCTACAGCACATTACAGACTACAGGACCACTACCAGCACAGTCAGCTCCATAGACAGTCTCCTGGATGATCTCAACACTTGTCTACACCCACTTTGAGACATCCAGCAACAGCACAGAATGGAGGCACACACACACCTGGACCACCCAACCTCCCCTCCCCTACCCCAATGGTCTTTTCAGGTTAGGTACACAAAGCACTAAGGAAGATCAACCCCCTTAAGGCAGCTGGACCAGACAGCATCCCTGGGTGGGCTCTCAGAGCATGTGCCAACGAGCTGGTTGATGTCCTCTGCTCCATCTTCAACCTTTTCCTCAGTCAGAGCATCATTCTGTCCTGCTTTAAGACTACAATCATCGTCCCCCTTGCTAAATAAAGCCCACCCACCTGCCTGAATGATTACAGGCCGACAGCACTCACTCCAATAATCATGAAGTGTTTTGAGAGAATGGTGCTGGCCCACATTCAGAGCAGCATACCGGACACTCTGGACCCCCTGCAGTATGCCTACCGGTCCAACAGGTCCACCTCAGATGCTGTTGCGGCCGCACTACATTATTCCCTCTCCCATCTAGAGAACAAAGACTCCTACATCAGTGTTGTGATGTGAGATTTTACATATAACTTGATGAATATTTTGTATGTCTTTATTTATAGTTTAGGCAAAGCAATGTAATTTAGTGTTTACCCCCCCCCCCCCCCCCTTTAGGCAGGTTTTGGGGGATGTGTCTTAAACCAGTTTGCCGAGTATTTCTTTGCTAAAGTCATTTCTGCCCTAACCCCCGCAAGTAGACTAAGGCGTACTTTAACATATGGTTTGGGGGCAGGTGTTAAGATGTTCTATTCCTCCATTGGTCTGAGGTATGGCTATTTGGAATTGGCTTGTCTCAGAGGCCTTTAAGTACCATGATGTCCTATTTGCTGTATGGGTTGGACAGAACATCTATAAATGTATGTGTTTAACCTCACAATCTCTCTCTTGCTAACCTGTGATGATATAGAAGTATCTCTCTCTTACTGTACTAACCAACATCTGAAAGAAGCATCTCTTTTGCTAACCTGTGATGATGAAGACAACACAATGAAGAGCACAGCTCAGCAGCCATATTGAACAGACATGTGGCAGAAAGCTGAGCACCAATGATGCCTTAACTAGAGACATTTAAGTAACTACAAGTCTGTGTGCCACCTGAACTACATATCACCATTTAATCAGGTTGTATGGTTGCCAATATTCAAATGTACTTTGCATTTTGTTATTATTTATGAATATTATCAATAATACATTATTTTATGTGTAACTTAACTTCTGCTTGTCTTTTTACTACATCTAATTGCCTGAGGTTATAGATATAGAAGGGAAGGTGGGGATAAGTTATATACAATAATACCATATAAACAGTGGTAAGTCTGTGAGATTAGGCATTCTAAGGCTACATATTAATAATACAATAGGGGAAAGTAGAGCAATATATATTACTCTACCAAGACAAAACAATCAGGATACTGTTTGTTGACTACAGCTCCGCCTTTAACACGGTTATCCCTCAAAAACTCAACCATAAACTGTCTGCACTTGGCGTGCACCCCACCCTCTGTAACTGGCTCCTAGACTTTCTGACTTCCAGGCCCCAGTCTGTCAGGATTTGTAATAGGACTTCAGCCACCATTATCACAAACACAGGCACCCCACAGGGATGTGTCCTCAGCCCCATCCTCTACACCCTGTTCACCCACGACTGTGTCACTTCCCACAAAGACACATCATCCTAATGTTTGCAGACGACACCGCAGTTACAGGATGCATCACTGGTGGGGATGAGGCGGCCTACAGGAGGGAGGTGGACAGTCTGGCGTCATGGCGTGAGGACAACAACCTCACCCTCAACACAGACAAGACGAAGGAGATGATAGTGGACATGAGGAAGGAGAGGAGATGTCATGGGCCACTGTTCATACGAGGGCTTGAAGTGGAGAGGGTGCGCAGCATTAAACACCTGGCCGTCTACATCAGTGAGGACCTCACTTGGACACTTAACACCACACAGCTGGTCAAGAGGGCCCATCAGCGGCTGTACTTTCTGAGGAGGGTGTGGAAGTTTGGTATGTTGACTAAGATCCTCGGCAACTTTTAGAGCTGCATTGTTGAGAGCATCTTGACCAGCTGCATCACCATGTGGTACAGGTAAGGAATTGTCCTTCTCTGTTTGTATCCCCTTGGGAAGTCCTGTTTGGGTATGGCCCCTTTCCCTTATTTGGTCGGGATGCCTGACTGACCTCATGAAGCCTCCCATCCGGGCAAGGAACCATCCTGCTTCCCGGTCGGGATGCCCATCTAACCAGTGTGTCACTTAAAATGCATAACTTACACATAGGCTTATTAAGGCCAATTACTTTGTCATTTGTTTTGGGAATGATAATGAAATGGAGGCGAACGTCATGTTTCTTTTTGATGCATTGTATGGATTGGAAATTTTGGTGGGCTTAATGGAACTTCCTGAGGGATCTTTATTTCCCTTTTTATCTTTTTCAATTGATTTTTTTGCACTTTCTTAAATACTAATAGAATGCCAAAGGGGAATACCTCTGATAGAAGGCTGCCCTGTGGAGAAGAAAACTGTGAATTAGTTATTAAAAGGTCAGCTGCTCTGGAAAAGAATCAGCCTTGCGTTAGGGAGGCCCACATCTATCAGAGCAGCCTGAAGGATTTTATGAAGGAGATGATGGATGTAAGGGATTTGAGGAAGTGTACAATAATTTACTTGGCGGTTTGGATAGCATTTGACATAATGCCTCTTGAGAGACTATTAGTTAGACTGGAAGGAACAAGGAGGGATGCTGATGAATGCTGAAGCAGGCCAAACTGACAGAAGCAGTTTGTATCTGGTGGGGGGGGGGGGGGGGGGGGGGGGCAGTTTCATCTTTTATTCATAATTAAAATAATTAATTATCAGTTTGGAGCAACATAGTGCCACAGAGGATGACATTTCTCTCTCACAGATCCAGACCCCGGGGTTTAATTCCTGTACCCGAGGACTCCCATGTCCGCATGGGATATCCTGAGACTTTGTGGGATCCCCTCAAGGTAGCTGGATATCATGGCCGGCCTGTACACTGCTACTGTGAGTACTGTGCAGAGTGCAGGCAGAACCTCTGTGTTTTTTCCAGTTGATTCTGGGGTTCGTCAGGGGTCTGTTTTTGCTCCTATTAAGTTCAAAGCTTGCATGGACTGGGTGTTGGGCAGAGTCATGGGGTCTGGGGGCAGTGGGGCATCTGTTGGTGAAGAACGATTCACTGATCTTGAATTTGCTGATGATGCTGTGATCTTTGTGGAGTCAATGGAGGCTCTAATTGGGGTTCTCTAGAGACTGAGTGAGGAGTCTGAGTATCTGGGCTTCCGAGTGTCCTGATAAAAACCAAGATCTAGGCCTTTAACGACTTGAGAGGTTTACTTACCTCGGCAGTGACATTCATGTCTCTGGTGACTCTTCCTATGAAGTCAGTAGACAGAGAGCGTGGGGGGTCATGAGGTCACTGGAAAGGGGTGTGTGGCGCAAAAGGATGAAGGTCCAAGTCTTTAGAGTCCTAGTGCTTCCTATTTTGTTATATGGTTGTGAGACAAGGATGCTATCCAGTGACCTGAGACGAAGACTGGACTCCTTCTGTCCTGTGTCTCTTCGGAGAATCCTTGGGTACCACTGGTTTGACTTTGTGTTGCTCATGGAATCCCAAATGAGGCACATTACCTTCACTGTGAGAGAGTGTCAGTTACGGCACTACGGCAATGTGGCGTGATTACCCGAGGGTGATCCGGTTCACAGGATCCTCAATGTTGAAAACCCGATCGGCTGGACCAGGCCAAGGGTACACCCATGTAACACCTGGGTGTTTCAGATAGATGGCCACTTCCAGAGAGTGGGACTGGACCGCGTGTCTGCCTGGGGGGTTGCCAACCAGGATCCTGAGCTGATCGTGTGGTGGATGCGGCAACGTGCTTTACCAGTGCATGCTTCCCAACCTGACCTGACCAAGTCTGCATGGGCTTTTCTCCAGGTATTCTGGTTTTCCTCCCGCATCTCAAGACAAGTTAGGTCAGTTCGTGATTTTAAACCAGCAACATGTGGTTGTGATTGTCTGAGTGGATCCTGGAATGAACTTATGAACAATGAGACTCATAAGAAAAATGAAATGGTTTGCTGGATGCCCGTTTATATTCCTATTAGTATGTGTATACTGGAGAGTAGTCTAGTGTTAGTTCTTGACTTGTGCCCAAATGCTGCTGGGATAGGCACCAGTCCTTGGTGACACTGAATTGGACAAAGAGGGACAGAAAATGAATAGATTAACATACTACCTACAAGAAAATAATATCCTAAATGTCAGAAATGTGTTCGGAAGAGGAGGATTCTAACAGAGAAACCAGTTACACTGGAGCAGTAGACAAAGGCAAAACAAGAACAATGGAGCTCACTGCCTTAAAGCCTCTGCTATCCAGAAGTTCAGTTACAAAGATTAATCCCAAAACTAGAGGTCACAGGTACCAAAGGTCCAGCCAACTGTTTTCAAACCTAGATTTAAGTCAACTTTAATCAATTTTAACGTTGGTACACCAGAGGTTACATACAAAAGTGGTCTTCAAGATGTTAATGGGTATTACACAAAAAGTACAGAAGGGGGGAATGATCAGCGTTCTGCATTTTGTTTGAATCCCCCAGAGATCTGTGCTTGGACTTCTGATTACTACAAATGACACTGACTGAGATAGCCTGCATGTGTGAGATGTGCTTCTCTATCTCTAGAGGTGAAGGCTAACTCACTGCCATAAGGTGCATTCAAAAGGTATTCTGACCCCTTCGCATTTTATTTTTTATTATGTTGCAGGCTATGTTAAGATCATTTCAATTCATTAATTTCCTCATCAAGCTACACTCGATACCCCAGAATGAGAAAGCAAAATGTATTAATGTATTAAAAATAAAAAAAAAAGTTAAATATCCCATTGACACAACTATTAAGACTCTTTGCTTTGACTCTGGTGCATCTCATTCTATATAATACTCGATTCTTATCCATCTTATTGAAGAAAGGGCAGAGCAGAATCTTCTTCCTAAAGAGACTGTGTTCCTTTTATGTGGGAAGTGACGTCCTTCACATCTTCTACAAGTCTGTGATGGTCAGTGTGGTGTGCTGGGCTGGTAACATCACTTCAGGAGAGGACCACCAACTCAACAAGTTAGGTAAAATAGCAAAGTCAGCTATGGTATACGCTGTGGACCCCCTGGAGCTAGTAGAGGAGGAGGGGATTAAAACAAACTGAGTGCCATTATGAACAATGACACACATCCTCTCTGTGACACACCAACACCAAGACTTTGAGCCAATGAATTATTCAGTAGAAGTGTGTCAAGAGATGCAATGGGGGCTCCTTAATAGAAACAGCAATACACCTAATTGTAACTGCCGAGCCAGAATGTTTCTTTATTTATAAATTTTCTTTCTCTTTAGTCATTCTATTCAGACCATACTGTGTGTGTGTGTGTCTATATTTATTTGTTATTAATTATTAAAAGAACTTCTGTAAAAATCAGGGGACAAATAAAGTGTTATCTATCTATCTATCTATCTATCTATCTATCTATCTATCTATCTATCTATCTATCTATCTATCTATCTATCTATCTATCTATCTATCTATCACTTTGTGTATAGTGCCTTTCATATCACATATGACCTGTGTCTGCATGATGTGATGCATTGTGCTGCTGCCACATGATTGGCTGGTGAGATATTTGCATAGATATGCAGCTGTACAGGTGTTTCTAATCATTTGCTCTGTGACTGTACTTCCCACCACTGACTCCCTGTGTAATTAAGTGAGGCACTTAACATGACATTATCCCAAATTAATATCTGGGCTCCCCCCACTAAACTAATCTAATCTTTTCCTGAAAGCCCCCTTGTGCAGTAAATTTTCATAATGTGAACACCTAATTACCATTAATTTATACAAAATTTGCAGGCTCCACGACTGATCCCTATTTTAATTCAATGATCACCAAAATACACGACAATTGACAGAATTAGATTTAATAATAGCATTAGTCATCCAAACCCTCCTAAGACATTGCATTCATTTAATAAATCTCTTCACCTACACTTTAGCACATCAAGTCTCACATTCCAAGGAATGGCTTTTTATTTTTTCTTTGGCCTTTCAGCTATAAAACCAACAAACTGATTATTGATTTTCAAAGAGACTCTATGACCGGTCACCATTCAAGGTGTGCATGTGGAGGTGGTCCTCTTCAGTGACAGGTTGAACTGCCATCAGAACACAAAGGAACTGGAAAAGAAAGGGCAGAACAGAATCTTCTTCATTTGGAGACTGCGGTCCTTTAATGTGGGACATGACATCCTTCACATCTTCTACCACTATGTGACAGCCAGTGTGGTGTGCTGAGCTGGTAACATCACTTCAAGAGAAGACCACCAAATCAACAAGCTAGTTAAAAATAGAAGAGTCAGTTGTGGTATGTGCTGTGGACCCCCTGGAGGAGGTAAAGGAAGAGAGAATTAAAACAAAACTGAGTGCCATTATGAGCAATGCTGCACATCCTCTCTCTGTGACACAGCAACACTGAGAACGTTCATCCAACAAATCATTCAGCAGATATGTGACTGGGGGGCACCGTTATACCAACAGTAATCTATCTATCTATCTATCTATCTATCTATCTATCTATCTATCTATCTATCTATCTATCTATCTATCTATCTATCTATCTATCATATAGTGCCTTTCACATCTGTTGATTATATAGTGCCTTACACATCTATCTATCTATCTATCTATCTATCTATCTATCTATCTATCTATCTATCTATCTATCTATCTATCTATCTACACTGCTCAAGAAAATAAGGGAACACAAATCACACATTGGATCTCGATGAACAAAATATTTAAGTGTAAAATCTTTACTAAGTAGTACTGTGTAATTTGCTGAGAACAAAATGATGTAACAATGGTCAATGGAAACCAAAATCACCAACCCATTTGAAGGCTGATTCAACATCACACTGAAAATCAAAGTCAAAAACTGAAATCTCAGGCTGATCCAACTTTTGTGAATTTCATCACACAACTCCTAATGTGACACAGTAGTGTGTGTGGCCCCCACGTGGCTGTATGCACCCCCAACAATGTCTTCCCATACTCCTGATCAGACAGTGGATGGTGTCCTGGTGGATCTCCTCCCAGACCTGGATCAGTGAGCTCCTGGAGAGTCTGTGGTGTTACTTGGTGGTGTTGCACCGACATATAACGTCCCAGAGGTTCTCAATTGGATTCAGGTCTGGTGAATGTGCAGGCCAGTCAATGGCATCAACACCATTATCATCCAAAAATTGCCTACACACTCTATCCACATGAGGTCGGGCATTGTCCAGCACCAGGTTGAACCCACGGCCCACTGCACCAGCGTAATATCTGACAATGGCTCTGAGGATTTCATCCCCGTGCCTAACACCAGTCATGATATTGTAGCCAGCACATGGATATCTGTGTGACACTACAATGATATGCCTCCCCAGACCGTCATTGACCCACCGCCAAACTGGTCATGCTGGATGATGTTGCAGGCTGCATAACGTTCACCATGGCATTTTCTGACTCTTTCATGTCTGCCACATGTGCTCAGGGTAAACCTGCTCTCATTTGTGAAGAGATTGGGTTGCACCAATGGCAGAGCAGACAATTGGGGTATTCCCTGATGAAATCCAATCGAGATTCATTGAGGATTTGTTCTGTTCTGTGTATTGTATTGAATTGTATTGACCCCCTTCTTTTGACACCCACTGCATGCCCAACCTACCTGGAAAGGGGTCTCTTTTTGAACTGTCTTTCCCAAGGTTTCTTCCATTTTTCCCTACTAGGTTTTTTTTTGGGAGTTTTTCCTTGTCTTCTTAGAGAGTCAAGGCTGGGGAGCTGTCAAGAGGCAGGGCCTGTTAAAGACCATTGTAGCACTTCTTGTGTGATTTTGGGCTATACAAAAATAAACTGTATTGTATTGTATTGTATTGTATTCATGGTGATGGGCTGTGAGCACAGATCCCACTAGAGCACGTCAGGACCTTGATTCTTAATCTCTTCTTTTTCCTAACTGGACAGACTGATATCCCCTAAACTTAAATGACTTGGTTTTCGTCCGGTGGGATTAAGTGTGCTCTTCACCTTTTTGAGCAGTGTACTTATAGCTATGTCCTCCTTAATATCTAGCAGAAACTTGTTCCAGAATACCTGGAAGACTCCCGCTGAACTGAAAAGCTATCACGCACCTTCCAAACAACGTCGCGCACCAACTAGCAGCCCGCGCTTAAGGCGAGACTCCGAGAAATAGTCAGCAGAGGTCGCCAAAACACTGAAATAGTAAAACTCGAGACGGTTCCTTACTCCATGTTCCTGACCCACTAAACAAGGACGTGATTGCGCAGAAGCTGGAGCCGATTCATGAAGCAATAGGGCAAAAGGCAGGAACAAAACCGGGACAGGGCGCTAGTTCGTCGCAGGACGAGCACACAGACACAGTTTAACATTGTTATTATCAAGATGTCTGTAGATAATAGATTTGCTTTATTTAAGCATCTTTTAAGACATCTTTCAATGATACTGGTTAAAAAAACTGTTTTTGAGAAGTAAAAATGACAAAAAAATTAGGAAAAGAATCATTGAAAGGAAAAAGTTTTTTGTTCATTACGCAGTAGCAGTTTATCGCCTTCAGAAAGTACTTTGACCCCTTTACTTTCTTTACATTTTGTTATATTGCGGCCTTATGCTAAATTAATTTAAATACAGTAAAACCTCGATTATCCGCAAAGGGTCGGGACGAGGCCGTGACGGATAAGAGAAGTAGCTATTTTACAAATAATATACAGTAGAGTAGCGAATAGTCGTATTTATTTACAAAAAAAATCGGGAGTGGTCTCCCCTCGAATTTCTCGTATACTCAGATATGGGGATGGATATCTGAGGAGTAAACCGCAAGACAATGATTCTATTTTTATATGTTGCACATTAAAGAACCATTAACATCAAATCAAATTAATAACATATTGAGCAATTATTATAAAAGTAAAGTGGAATAAATCGGACTCTGCAGCTGCATGAATAAAAAAGTACCACTTCCGGTTAAGAGAAATAGCCCAAAAGTTGATAGAAATCTACGTTTGGTACCTAATACTTGTATGCAAAATTTGGTTGGCCTAAGTGATGACGTAGTCAAGTTATCGTGTTTACACACACACGCGCACGCGCGCGCGCGCACACACACACAGGCATAAATCCAAAAATGGTATTTCCGGTCTCGGGGAGGTTTAAAACGTCGAGATTCATCGAATTTTTGAATGATTACAATACTTTCCCGATACTTCGTATACGTGAAAGTAAAAATATATATATATTAAAACAAAATATAATATAGTATTAACAAAGTTAATTAATCTATATCCATCCATCCATTTTCCAACCCGCTGAATCCGAACACAGGGTCACGGGGGTCTGCCGGAGCCAATCCCAGCCAACACAGGGCACAAGGCAGGAACCAATCCCGGGCAGGGTGCCAACCCACCGCAGAATTAATCTATATAATATTGTGAATATTTGTGAATTTCCCCTTGGGATTACTAAAGTATCTATCTATCTATCTATCTATCTATCTATCTATCTATCTATCTATCTAATATTGTAATGATTAGCGTAATAGACAAATACAACTCAGAGGTACTGCAGTTTTTTACGTTTTACTTGGAGTCTTCGTTCCGCAAAAAACGGTGCCCTGTCTTATACTCCGTTTATACTCATTTTATCTCCTGCCATTCCCGTTCTGTCTTTCTCTATCCCGCAAACACTCCTGCCTATTGTCACCCGACACCCTACTCATAACTTCCTTCCGCCGCAGCTTCCCTTTTTCTCCTAACTTCACCTGTCACTCATCTACTAGGAGGCGTGTCCGTCCCCTCACAGAACAGAAGTCCCTCCCCCAGTCCCATTACTTACACAACATGCTGGTCTTTCTGCCGCCACACAGCGCCTCACAAGCCGCCTGCAAATCACAATATATTAACAAAGCATAATATAACAGAATTTGAAAAGACAATTACAACGTAGAACTTTAACATTAATACAAAGTAAAATTACTGTCTGTAGTTTCCATTTTCGACAAGTTTTTAAATAGGTTTAGTAATACGTAGACTCTGGCGTGCGTATTTGTTTGTTATTTTTTTTTTTGCCCTTATGGCTAATGGAGACTGACGGTTAATCTAGTGAGGGATAATCGAGGTTTTACTGTACGTATTTTTTTTGATCAAACAACTTTCAATGTCCCAGAATGACAAAGTGAAAACAAGATTTGACACCTTTTTTAAAACTAGACTATCCCATTAACAGAAATATTCCTACTCTATACTTAATACGTTGGCAGCGATTCCAGCCTGGTTTGACATGACAAGCTTGACTCATGTGATTTTGGGCATTTTCTGCCATTCTTCTCTCCCTAGGTGTTTCACTATTTGCAGCTTCATTGCAGAGTTGCAAAAATAAATATATATATAAAAAAATGAAAAAACGCACATAACATCTCTACAGAAGGCACATATGAGACTGAAGTCAGCTGGAAGAAGGTCCTGTGGTATGATGAGAGCAAAACGAAGCTCTCTGGCCATCAGACTAAACACCACGTTTGAACCCTGGACATTATCACAAACACACCGTCCCCGCTGTGAAGCATGGTGTTGGCAGCATCAAACTCTAGGGAAGCTTCTTGGCAACATACCCTGAAAGGCTTGTGAGAGAAAAATGGATGTAGCAAAATATGGAGAAATCCTGATGAGGTCTGCAAGAAACCGGTGCCTTGAGAGAAGATTTGTGTTCCAGCAAGACTGTGAGCCCAAGAAGAAAGCCAAAGCTACACAGGAGTGGCTTCAAAACATCAATGTGAATGTCCTGGTGTGACCTGGACCTGGCAAGGGCTATTCATTCATGACCACCATGACACCTGACAGAGCTGAGCACACGAATGTTGGAGAAATGGCAACGCTAGAAGAGGGAGTGAGAGAGAGAGACCTGGGCACAAAGTCTCAAGGCTGTTATGGCTGACTTGAAGGGAGTAAATATATTTGTGAGCAATTGCTTTGGGCTTTGTGTTTGTGATTAATTTCGACCACTTTGCACGGATCTGTTTTCACTTTGACATCAAAGAATCTTTTTTGTTGACCAGTGTCATAAAAAGCCCAATTAAATACACTGTGAATAAATGTTAGACAACTATAACATGTGAAAACTTGCAAGAAATCAATACCATCTATTAACACTGCATGTGTGTATATATATAATGTGGTCCCCAGGGGGCACTGCAGCTCCCCAAACTCCTAAAACACAGGCTTGGACACAAGTTCTTCAGTGATTGAAGGGTTCTTATTGTGTGAAACTCATATAAGGAAGAGATTCCCACACCACAATTACAATTTCTTCCACTTTCTGTAACTTTTTATCTCTCTCTCTCCTCTGCTCATCCATGCAAGCTTCATCCTCCTCCTCCTGACTCTGGCCCCCAAATTGAAGTGGTGCTGCTCCTTTTATGTAAACTCAGGGTACACTTCTGGTGTCCTGAATCTGTGGCCCGGGTTCACTTCTGGGTGAATTTGGAGCCCAACAAATTACGGCTTGCTAGTCCCCTCAGCAACCCCTAGCAGCGCCCACAAAATCCAACAGGGCTGGGCCAACAGACTAAATAACATAACCCATGGGGGCGGACACCTAGCATTTTGGGGGATAAACTGTCTCCCCTTGTCCTTCCATGCCATGGCTATCCCAGCTGGAGCGATATTGACTGTGTGCAGAGGGTACAGACCTACAAATACCTGGGTGTGCAGCTGGATGATAAATTGGACTGGACTGCCAATACTGATGCTCTGTGTAAGAAAGGACAGAGCCGGTTATACTTCCTTAGAAGGCTGGCGTCCTGCGCCTGGACAAACTGGTGAGGAAGGCAGGCTCTATTGTTGGCATGGAGCTAGACAGTTTGACATCTGTGGCAGAGCGACGGGCGCTCAGCAGGCTCCTATCAATTATGGAAAATCCACTACATCCACTAAACAGTGTCATCTCTAGACAGAGGAGCAGTTTCAGCGACAGACTGCTGTCACTGTCCTGCTCCACTGACAGACTGAGAAGATTGTTTGTCCCCCAAACTATGCGACTCTTCAATTCCACCCGGGGGGGTAAACGTTAACATTATACAAAGTTATTGTCTGTTTTAACCTACATTATTATCAATCTTTAATTTAATATTGTTTTTTGTATCAGTAAGGTGCTGCTGGAGTATGTAAATTTCCCCTTGGGATTAATAAAGTATCTATCTATCTATCTATCTATCTATCTATCTATCTATCTATCTATCTATCTATCTATCTATCTATCTATCTATCTATCTATCTATCTATCTATCTATCTATCTATCTATCTATCTATCGAGATTCTTACCTGGCTTTTCCAGTCCCTGTGTGGCCCCCCTAGTATATATATATGTATATATTGTGAGATATGGCCGGCCGTTCATCCCGGCCAATACCCCCAGGCCACCAGGTGGAGCCCTCCCTGCAGCATGGAGGTGCCCCGAATGCCAGCAGGGAATTATGGACATTGGAGTTTTCCTTTACAACCCTACTGGATACCACGGGGGCCGCTAGAAGGTGCTGCAGGGAGGAGCAGTGACTATTTTCCCTACACCCCAGAAGCACGTCATTCCTTCTGTCCAAGTGACTGGGACGTACTTCTGGGATGAAAAAGAAGAGTTTTGATCTGACCCGGAAGTGCTAAGAAGTCACAGGGACTGAGGGTTCAGAAGCACTTCCGGGTCACGGACTATAAAGGACTCTGGGAAATCCCAGACAGATGAGCTGAGTTGGGAGGCAGGGTGGCTAAGTGTCTGTGAGTGGAGGATTGTTTATTTGATTATTGATTATTGTTTATTGGAGTACTGTATAGTGGAGTGGAGGGTGCTTTGTGCACATTTATTATTAATAATAAAGTCATTTTGGACTTTTATCTGGTGTCTGACGTGGTGTCTGAGGGTTCAAGGGAATGAGAGTGACCTTATCTGTCACAATATATATACATATAGTGAGATATGCCCGAACACCACCAGACTGAGACCACATCTTTCTACAAAAGCACACATTTATTAATGTCCAAACACAGTCCTGCACAGCACCCTGTGCCCCCAGCACCAATTACCCCTACTCCGGGCTTCTCTCTCACTGTCCGTGGGTCGCCTTTCCTCTCCCCACGGGAGCCTCATCCTGCTCCCACTCCCGACTCTAGCTCCCTGATTGTAGGGAGACGGCCCCTCTTATAATGACCCGGATGGGCTCCATGTGCTCCGTCTGACGACATCTCCTGGTGTGGTGGAAGTGTCAGGAAGGCACCTGAAAGCACCCCGGGCGTCCCTGGAAGGATCATCCTCCATGTTCCCGGGTGTAGCGGAAGTAAATGTTTCCAGGGCTCTCTGAGACTCGGGGCACCCCCTGGCAGTGGCCACGGGCCCCAATTGTCATGAGCCTCCTTGCTCCTCTCCCGTGGTCCTCTCCAGATCCAGGGCGGTTACCCCCTCGTGGCCCGGATGATGAATACGCCACCTCCCGGTCCTTCCAGGCGTCCCGGCTGGGTCTGTCCTCAGCCGCTTGTGACAATATATGTATATATACAGGTAAAATTCCGTTACAACTCTGTATTTGTTGCTATAGTGCTTTTCTTTAACTTGCATCCAGGCGTTTGCAATCATTTAAATAGCTTCTTTCGCGTTAATTTTAATCTTCTCCTGTCTACAAGTTATGACGATGAGAATTTTTCTCAGCATTTCCTTGCGGTAATCCACTTTCAGGGTGCTAATGATCTCCAAACCCAGTGGCTGAAGCACTGCAATTGGGTGGGAGGAATTGCTTTTGCAAGCGAACTCTGATTCTTAGCGTGTTGAGAGAAGTCACAATATCAACCGGAATGTTCAAGCAAATTCTAGACAAAAACCCGATCTGAACCCGTTAAGTAGTTCTCTCATGAAAAGCGAACAGACAGAGAGACACACACGCAGACAGACAGACGTTGGATTTTATATAATAGAGAGATATATACAGTATATGTATGTAGATAGATGGATAGATGTATGCGTGCATGTGTGTGTGTATGTGTATGTAAATTAATTTATTAGAAAATATTTCTTAAAAATGAATTATCTGCTCTGTGTGCATATACAGAGTTTTGGCTGTCATGTCGTGCTCCAGTTGTAATATTAATCATCACATTTCCCTCATCACTTTAGTCGTCTGCCGCTCCTACGGGTCAAGGCCAAACGGCACTCTCTACAAACAATAATCTGGCAGTTTATAAAAGACGCTGCTATTGTTTTAAACATTCACACTAATGAGCGCGGACGGGGGTGTATTTACATTGCCTGCCAAAAGTCTGGAATCAGTTGTCATTCTGTTCATTGTTCCTTCATTCAGTAACATTTATTGCAATGTTGAATTAAATAAAATAAATGAGGCACCAAATAGTACTTAAGATGTTGTATTTAATGTCTCAAGTATTTTGGGCACAACAATTAAGTGATAAGATTTCAATCCCATCTTCACAAACACAAGTCATTCCAAATATTTATCCACCTTAATAAAAGGACATGCGTCTGTGTGTCTGTGTATCTGTGTGTCCATCTAGCTACGTCTCTGTCATTCTAACAGATGGCGCAACAGCAAACATTTGTTGTAATTAAATGCATTGCATTTGTCAATTTATAAAATTAGATGAGATTAGATAAACTTTATTAATCCCAAGGAAAAATTAAGATGACAGCTGTAGAAACATAAAAAAACAAGGATACGGACTTACAGGACAGATAATAGAGCCAATCAATCAATCAATTAATCAATCAATCAATCAAATTAATAAAAATAAGCTTAACGAGTACATTGGATGGAAGCATTGTATTACCTGATAGTAATGGTCAAAAAGGACCCCCAGAGGTACTTCTTAGCACACCATCGTGGAATGAGCCAGTGGCTAAAAGTGGTCCAAGAGGGCGCCTCCTGGAGGGAATGGAGGGGAATTTTTTGTGATGGTCCAAATTTTGCCACCCTACTGTTTTTCACAACAGATTCCAGTGTACATAGTGACGGAGCAGACTTTCCTGATATGTTTGCTCAGGCATTGTGTTCCTTGAGATCTCAGGTTGCTTCTCCAGGAGACTGTAGCGTAGATCACCACACAGGCTACTATGAACTGGTAGAACATTTCCAGCAGCTGGCTGCACACATCAAAGGATCTGAGTCTCCTTAGCAAGTCTGGTCTGCTCTGACACTTCTTATGCAGAGCTACTGTGTTGTCACAACAGTCCAGTTTGTTTTTTATGTGAACCCCCAGGTACTTGTAGCTCTGCACCACTTCCACGTCCTTCCCCTGAATGGCTGACTGGTCTCTGAGCCTTCTTGGCATGCATGAAGTCCACCACCAGCTCTTTTGTCTTGCTGATGCTGAGTTGCAGGTTGTTGTCCCACCACCACAAGACTTCCCACTACAACTTTCCTGTACTCTGATTCATCTCCATTATTAATGCAGCCTATGATGGACGAGTCATCTGACAATATCTGTACAGGGCAAGTGCTTGTATTGTGATGGAAATCTTTTGTTTAGAGAGGTGAACAGGAAGGAAGACAGGACAGTTATCCAGAATTACACACCACCATTCCTGGCATACAGTCTCTCAACCTCACAAACTGCTGTTTGTCACAAAACATGGCACATCACAAACATTAACAATGCTTTTACAAATTTTGTACCAAATGGCATATAACATAAACATATTCATTGCATTTGTCATTCCAACAGATGGCACATTGCAAACATTTGTGATGATAATACATTCATGCTACCCATCTAATATGGTTAGAAATCCAAGCAATTAACTAAGCAATTAATTAAGCAATTGCAGTGAACCATCTATTGGAATGTATTTTGTAATTCATTTAGGAATAAAATTCACTGTATGTATCATTCCAACAGATGGCGTGTCACAAGCATTTATTGAAATAAAATACATTGCTACAAATGTTTGTGATGTGTTGACTGTTGGAATGACAAATACAGTGCACATGTCTCTTTTACGTGCCATTTGGTATGGGCTTCATGAAAGCAGTGCTAATTTTGGTGATGCACCATCTGTTGAAATGAAAAATACACTACATTTTATTACTACAAATGCTCTGACCCCCAAAGGTCATGCGAAAAGATTGTTTCCCCTTGGGGATTAATATATTATATCAATAAAAAAATGTTTGTGATTCTCCATCATTTGGAATTAAAGAGACATGGCAGCCAGACAGACACAGAGACAGACACTTATCCTATTATTAAGGATAAGGCGGCAGTTCCACACATCTTCTGCCTTTTCCTCCTCCATGCCAGCGAAACAATAAAGGTGCCCGTCCTACTACTTGCCTGCGTCAATTTGATGGATGTGATGCAATTGGGTTTTTGTAGGCTTTGATTTTTATTTATTTTTTGATTTTGCCCTAAATGGTTTGTCATTTGTTTTCACCATCTTTGCATAGGTTGCAAATTTAAAATAAAGCTAGAAAAAAGTTCTGACATGATTTATCTAGGTATCATTGTTTTACATAACAAAAACCTGCAATTTCAACAGCAGTATGTAGACTTTTATATACTGTACGCTATAAAGAGGGAGCGGTGGGACTAAAATAACAACCTTGGGATTTTATGTCATAGTGCACATTTACTGGATCAATGAACTTATTTCCATATTTTAATGTCACTTAGAGGGGGTCCAGTGGCACAAGGAACTGGAGCTGTGATATTTGGACTATTTAGCCACTAGGTGGCAGCATTTTCCAGTTTGATCACTGAAGAAGCTGAACGCCCGAGTCTGACACAAGCACGCATAACAACTAACATTATGTAAAGTGCACAGTGTGAGCAAGAAATTCATTTACATTTTTAGAAAACACTTAATTTTAGAACACATTTTTGTGTAGCAAATGAATATATAGTATGTTTGTAAAGAAACAACTTTGACTTGAAAAATATCAGACCTATCCTTTAACCATACTTGTGTAGCTTTCTAGGGGCATAAAGCATGGAGCTTTGCAAATGATAGTAAGTCAAGCTAACTCAAATATTACAGCAACTTATGAAAGTGCCGGACTGGGTGGATGGGCATCCTGACTAAGGTTGAGGATAATGTCCTGCCCGGCTGGGAGGCGGTAATGGAAAGAGCACAAGAATGGAGGCATAACACGGCTGGGACAGTCCTCAGTTACTGTTTCAGTCGGGATACTCAGATAATAGATGGACGAGGGATGAATGGTGTGATAAATAATGCCAAAAGACATGATAAAGGTTTGGGGCAGCCTCCCGTATAATGTATCCTGGCTGCTAAAATTGAAATGATTGAACAGAGATGTTCACAAGACTGCGTCCAAAACAGACCTGATCACAGACAAGAAAGATGGCGGCCGTAAAGGCCCTTTCAGGAAGTGACGTCATCTCTGGGACCAGACCTGGAAGTGATGTCATCGAGGGTGTTGGAACCTGGCGGGATTTCCCGGGAACGTTCTGCAAGTAACTGAGAACGACAATCAGCACACTCCGCCACCCCTTAACCAGGGGTGTCGAACTCCGGGCCTGGAGGGCCACAGTGGCTAAAGGTTTTCATTCTAACCCTTTTCCTAATCACTGACCAGTATTCAATGCTAATTAACTTGTTTTCCCTTCATTTTAATAGCCCTGTTTTTAAGGATTCAGTCCTCTGAATTGATTGAATTGATTTGTTTCTTCATTAAATTTCAGCCAAACAGAAATGAGACGTGAAACGAGCCAATAGATGACCAGCTAAACTGGGATTTCAAACTCCAACCAATTTCACTCCAAACAGTCTCTTAATGAGAAGCTCATTCTTGCTGTTAATTAAGCCCGTTATTTAATTCAATGGCTTGTTGCTGCTCTCATTTCCAAATTTGTTGATTTTTCTGTTTTTTCTAAGAACATCGTCAAAATGTTTTGGTGACCTGAGAGATCAACCTTACTGAGACCTTCACCTTTCGTTATTTTCAGATATTGTGTGATGGGCACAGGTGAGCTGGTCATGTGGCGGCTTGTTTTGTGTCTCATTATTGCTTGGCTACTAATTAAGGAAAAAGAGACAATTAAGGGGTCTGAGTCAAGTTAATTAAAACTAAAGCAAAAGAAGTTAATTAGCAGTAAAAATGGCTCACTAATGAAGAAGATGGTTAGAATGAAAACCTGCATCCACTGCGGACCTCCAGGCCTGGAGTTCGACACCTGTGCCTTAGTCAGTGGTGTTATTACAATTACTCAGGCCCTTTAGCTGCCTCCTACTCGCACATGTGTGACAATAGATTTTTTGAACAGTTCGTCCCCCAGCATGAGAGTTGACAGTGCTTCAAACACCCCACCCCACTAAAGTCCAGTCTGGACACCAGCAGGAAATTATACAGGGTGTCCCACTCGGGAGTACAACTTGAAAAATGCGAATTACTCGCGAACGCGTGAACGTAAAGGCGAGCTGTAAGAACTGAACATACCTGTATTTAGTGGAAAACAAGTCCACATTACAAAAGGTGCTGAAAATGTCCTCCCCCAACGTCCGCGCACAAGGAAACGCGACGCTCCATATTTGAGAATGTCCTCTGCAACATGTCACTCTCGATGGAAACAATTTCACACTCGATGTTTGCTTTCAGTTGTTCGATGGTCCTGGGTTTGCTTGCATAAACCTTGCCCTTTAAATATCCCAATAGAAAAAAATCTGGGGGAGTTAAATCGGGCGATTGAGGTGGCCACAAACCTTTCGAGATCACCCTGTCTCCAAAAAATGATCAGATCTCTTCCATACTGGCATGAGAGGTATGGCACGTTGCCCCGTCCTGTTGCCCCATAGCGGCGCCCGCTATAGTGCCCGCCTCTTTATGACACAGAATCAATTCTTCATTAAATAAGGAATATTTTGAACCTTGTTGCATGATGATACATGCACGCGTTGCAGAGTAATTCGCATTTTTAAAGTTGTACTCCTGAGTGGGACACCCTGTACTACAGAAGGGCAACCCTATTGGGGTTCCTGGGTCCTCCCTATTTCGTACGACCCCGGAAATCCTTCTGGCTTTCAATGCTGTGACGCCAGAAATGCTCCTGGGTCTGCCATAAAAGAAGGCATCTCACCTCACTGGGGGAGTCACATTTGGGAGGAAGCTGGACAATGCGCAGAGAAAAGAAACAAAGGGAGACGGACGCACTTTACTGGTATGGTGCTGGACTGATTTGTTATTACAACAACATGCTGGGCGGCACGGTGGTGCAGTGGGTAGCACTGCTGCCTCACAGTTGGGAGACCTGGGGACCTGGGTTCGCTTCCCGGGTCCTCCCTGCGTGGAGTTTGCATGTTCTCCCCGTGTCTCCATGGGTTTGCTCCGGTTTCCTCCCACAGTCCAAAGACATGCAGGTTAGGTGGATTGGCGATTCTAAATTGGCCCTAGTGTATGCTTGGTGTGTTTGTGTGTGTCCTGCGGTGGGTTGGCACCCTGCCCAGGATTGGTTCCTGCCTTGTGCCCTGTGTTGACTGGGATTGGCTCCAGCAGACCCCTGTGTTCAGATTCAGTGGGTTGGAAAATGGATGGATGGACAACATGCTGATACCAAATGCATAACATTATTATTTTATCTTAAGCTTATGTACAACTGAGTTGTGTTTGGTATTTGGCGTAGTCAGCAGGATTTCCTGCATGAATAAATAGTGTTGTGGATAAACACCAGACGAAAGGTCACAGACACAAAACAGGACAGAAACCAAGGACCATCCAGGCCAGGTCATGCCTTCCTTGTTGTGTTCCATCCGTTACGGCCTACCATCCTCCAAACCTTAGCTGGAATACCCATCCATATAGTCTGGCAATTACACTTATAACTAATTTATATCATAAAGGCAAACTTGGTCTTTTAGATCAAACTCAATAAACTGCAGTCAGATCACTGGTCCACACTGCAATTCCATCGTTGCTTAGGCTATAGTGAAACTGGCTGATATAAAACTTAACATCTGCCCAGGGCTGCCAACTATCTTTCTCTGGAAATGAGGACATTTGGGTTGAAAAATGAGGACTTTTGAGGACGCCTTTCCCTATGATGTCATAATACACCTTTATACGGTCTTATGGTGTTTTTTAAATGATATAAACCTTAAGTAGCAGTTTATCACTATAATTATGATATGATGGCCACAATCACAGTCACTGGCAAACTAATAACCCATTAAATATTTTGAATATGTCAGACTTCACTCCTTCCATTCGCACTTAAATACGACGGACTGTACCTGGATGTATGAAATTTCTTGTTTAACCAAGCTGCTGAAAGAAGAATCGTAAATAAGATCTCACATAGGAAACATGAAATTGTAATTTAGATTTTGAATAAATTCACTTAGTTACAGTGAATTAGGATTACAAATAATTAAGGAAAGGAACAACATTTATAATGAACTCGCCAAGAAGATAAAGCTGAATTCAAAAGATGAAGTGAAAAAGCCAAGTTGGACAGGCGTCAACTATTCTCGTCAATATCTGCGCTGTGTTACTACCAGAATGGAAGTGAAGATTCTGGGGGAAAAAAAAGTGCACGCGCTACTTCTGCAGATGCTGACTGGTGTATGGCTTTCAATTTCTACCAATGATAAACATATGGAGATTTTCACATTTTAGGAGCCAAAATTCTGGACGTTTTCATCATTTTATAAACTCCTCCTGGACGGTCCATGATGCGTTAAAAATGAGGACATGTCTGGGAAAATGAGAACAGTTGGCAGCCCCTTATCTGCCACCTAAGAACGCCCACATATTCTGTTGCAGAAATTCCTGACAGACCAAGCATTTGGAATGTGGTGACACGAAACAACACAGACTCATCTTCTCACTCAGGGGTGTGACCTTCCAGGTTTTCTTGGTTGAATATGTTTGTCTACCTGATTGATTTTTTTTTAAATTGTTTTAATTTTTGTTCTAAATAAAGTCCGGAAAACGTGGTGTTTATTCCTGGTGTTATCTGGAGATATATTAACTGTTCAACAGTTGAATTAATCTTTTTTTATTGTCTAGTGTGGCGAGTGGCTGGGGGCAGTACCCAGCCGGGACACCTGGAAGGACCGGTAGAGGGATTACGCCTCCTCCAGACCATGAGGGGGCAGCTGCCCTGGTTGGTATGGAGACCACGGGAACAGAGCATGGAAGCTCAACCCTATAGGGGCCTGTGGTCATATATACTGTATACCTGTATACTTGAGATGCTTCCAAGATGAAACCTTTTAAAATCCCTCTTCAAGGTCAAATTCCGTCCATGTACGTCTTTGAAAACATTCCATAGTCCACCTTCAACACCCGAAAAGGGTCGCCAGTATAATCCCTTCCTAAAATGGGTATAGCTCATTAGTCTCTGGGATGTCTTCTGTTTTGGCTTGTCGCTTATGACTCTTTCGTGTCCAGAGAGCCCACCATCGTTGCTTAGTCGAGTCTTTGGTTCAGTTTACCACAGTAGGCCGAATTGAAACAGTACGGGAAGTGTTTGGTAGTGGAACGCGCACCAACGTTTTATTACTGGTTTAGCCATATCGCTGTTGACGCCATGAGTAGAAGAGATTGTGGCTCACTTTGTTAAAATATTATATCGTTATATTTTGATAAAGTCTGCGTGTTATCTTGCAAAAATTTAGCTGAATACTGTAATGAGAGGGTGGCATGGTGGCACAGTAGTAGTGCTGCTGCCTCACAGTAAGGAGACCTGGCTTTGCTTCCCAGATCCTCCCTGCATGGAGTTTGCATGTTCTCTCCGTGTCTGCGTGGGTTTCCTCCCACAGTCCAAAGACACGCAGGTTAGGTGCACTGGTGATCCTAAATTGTCCCTAGTGTGTGCTTGGTGTGTGTGTGCCCTGCGGTGGGATGGCGCCCTGCCCGGGATCTGTTCTTGCCTTGCACCCTGTGTTGGTAGGGATTGGCTCCAGACCCCCGTGACCCTGTGTTAGGATATAGCGGGTTGGATAATGACTGACTGACTTTTGCATTTTGAACTTTAATAAGCCTCTTCACCAGTTGGCGGCCTAGTTGGGCCTAAAGCCTCACATTTATCTTAGGGTCAGGCTCCCCAAGGGTGAGATCTATTTTTGAGGTAGTCCAGTTAGGATTCTGGCCTGTATTTTGTGGGTCTTTTTGACAGCTTCACCCTTTTGCCATGTGTGTGCTGCAGCAATCATTACGCCAGTTCGGCTGACTTTCAGTTATTTTATGTGCTATATGTAGGACAAAGTGGGCATCGCTCATTTTGCCAGACGTTTAGTGGCACACAAGGCCTGTTAAGACAGCAGATTTAACAGGAGTGCAGAAGTTCAGCCGCAAATACACACACATTCCTGAGTAACTAGCTGAAGTGCAGCTCCTAGCACACTTGGTCAGCTCTGAGCTTCATCTGATAATAAAATTATAAATCAGAGTTGTGCTGACACCTCTGCAGAGACAAAAAGGGGCCCAGAAAGGACATCCATTTTAAGCCTGTAAGTACGAACTGAACTCTGGCTTGAGGTGATGGACAAAGTAAGGCACCTATAAGCAGACCCTGGATCTGGGACTTCGATCCAAATGCCAGATGTTACACTTTCTTTTAATGATAGCTGCATTTGTCTGTTCTGTTTCATTTTGGGTGCAGCTAAAGGTTGACAACAACAGTGATTCATTTCTTCTATAGCCCCAAATTACGCTAAGAGAGCTTCAATGGGCTTTGACAGCCCCCAACCACCCTGACTTTCTATAAAGACAAGAAAAAAATGCCCCCCCCCCCCCCTAAAAAAAAAAAAAAAAAACTAAAAATGGAAGAAATGTTGGGAAAGGAAATTCAGAGAGAGACCTCCTTCCAGGTAGGTTGGGTGTGTAATGGGTGTCAAAGAAATGGGGTAAATACAACAAACAGAACAGAACACACGGAATCCTTTTCTCAGAGCCACTCTGTCATGGCCAGCTCAGAAATACAATACAACAGTAAAAAAACTAAAGGGAAATGCAAGAATAGATGATACCACTCAATAAATACAGAACTATCATATATGAGGATGCAGATTTATTAAAATAAAAAAGAAACTAAATAACATAAATGAAAAAAAACACATCTGTCCATCAGCTAATTGCCATATAGTAGAAATGGAGGAGTCAGACAAGCCAGACACAGTCAGAATCCTGGAGGCAAGCTGCCTCACCCTTATTGGCCACTCCACAGCTGAGTCAGTGCTGGGCCATCCAATCAGAAGAAAGGACCCTTCTAACAATGACTCCAGTTCTCCTTTGTCTCTAATGCAGAGGTGGGCAAAGTCATTTCTGGAGGGCCGCAGTGGCTGCAGGCTTTTGTTCCAACCCAGTTGCTTAATTAGAAAACAATCCTTGCCAATAATTACATTTCATGGCTTGTTAGTGCTTTAACTCTGCTATGTCAAGTCATTCTCATATCCTAGATTTTTTTTCCATTCTAAGGATAACATCCAAATACTTTGAAGTGTAAAACGGACGAGTAATTCTCAGTCCTTCACTTTTTTCTCTTCTCTTTCCTTCCAAGTATTTAATTAAACCAAATAGTGCACGATAAATACACACAGATGTAAAGGATAACAACCAAAATGGATAACTGCTGGTTTCTTTTGTCATTTGCATCTTATTGCTAATAAGGAGCAATTAAAAACCGAGAATGCAGCTGTTTAAGACTTAAATAAGCAATAAGGGTTCATAATCTTAACGAGGGAGATAACTAAAATGAAGCAGAAGTGTTTCTAGAGCAACAATTGCTTCTTATTAAGCGATTGGGTTGGAACAAAAACCTGCAGCCACTGCGGCCCTCCAGGAATGACTTTGCCCACCCCTGATCTAATGTCTTTTTCATAGGCAGGCAAACAACTTGGCAGTAGAGCAGTGGGCACCAAGTGCCACATGAGGATGCTGAGAAGAGAAAAGAGAAGAAAGGAGGGTTAGTAACAACTTATAAATATCATATTACTTATATTTAACGCCCCCTGCTCGCTTCTCTCGCTGACCCCTGGGTTTGGTTTCCCAGATGTACAATTTAAGGAGATTGTTATTTTCATGGGAATTGTTACATATGCATTATTTTCACTTTTACTTTAAAACTTTAGTAAAAACAATATTTGGAATGAACTTTTCTTCAAGATTGCATTGAATTTTGATTTCGCATTTGGACTTACATTGTAACAACGCAACGTATAACTGCCTGTGAGTGAATATCGTTTCTTTCTCTCTAATGAATGAAATTACTTTTTCAAATGTTTGTCCATGCTCTTTCTTCTTCGCTTAGTCATTGATGTGTCATCTAGAATGTATAAAATTATTTTCCTGATAAAATTTATAAGAGCTGAGAGTGCAGGAAGTGTGTCTGACAAAAGCATTCACACGGCTAAGGTTAGATGACCGCAGTCTTGTTTGAAAATAGTTGTAAGTAGGGCTTGACTTGAAAGAATCTCATGCTAAAAGTCTCCATCTCACGGGACTTCATACCGCAACAACGCTTTTGGAATTTTTTAATTCTCGCTGGCAACACGAATTAGATGATCTACAAGTCCATCCATCCATCCATCCATTTTCCAACCCGCTGAATCCGAACACAGGGTCACGGGGGTCTGCTGGAGCCAATCCCAGCCAACACAGGGCACAAGGCAGGGAACCAATCCAGGGCAGGGTGCCAACCCACCGCAGGACACACACAAACACACCCACACACCAAGCACACACTAGGGCCGATTTAGAATCACCAATCCACCTAACCTGCATGTCTTTGGACTGTGGGAGGAAACCGGAGCGCCCGGAGGAAACCCACGCAGACACGGGGAGAACATGCAAACTCCACGCAGGGAGGACCCGGGAAGCGAACCCGGGTCCCCAGGTCTCCCAACTGCGAGGCAGCTGCGCTACCCACTGCGCCACCGTGCCGCCCTGATCTACAAGTCTCCAACTTAAAGTTTAAATCTGAACAATATATTAAATCTCTTTTCGCTGTTCCTTTATTTCACCGATTAATAATTTCCATTTGTTTGCACTAATGCAATCTTTACTACCCTTTTTTGAGACTTTTGAATTTTAGTACTTCCACTATCTCTAACCTGCTCTGCATGTGTACCGCGCCAACATTTTTTAATTCTTTACGACGTTCTACTTTGTCATCTACTCTTTGTTCTTTATTTCCGGACCCGGGCGTGGTTACATCTCTTTCTTGTGGGATATATAACACTACTCGCGTTATGGAGGGGGGGTCTGAATGTACGCTAAGGAGATGTGGTCGGATCAGCTTCTGTCTTCCTGCTGCTGTGTGTTCAGCTTGTTGCGCTGCATGTTGATCATTTAAAAGCCTGTACACCAGCTGTCCTTTTGTCTCAAAATGGATTTTGAAGCCACCATGAATAATAATAATATTTAATTTAATATACAGAGCATCAGGATTTAACTAATATAACGTTGTGAGAAAGTCATGTTAAAGTAATGTGTTTTCAGTAGTTTTTTAAAGTGCTCCACCATATTAGCCTGGCGAATTTCTATCAGTCAGCTCTTCCAGATTTTAGGTGCATATCAGAAGAAGGCTGCCTCACCACTTCTTTTAAATTTAGCTCTTGGAATTCTAAGGAGACACTCATTTGAAGATCTAAGGTTACGATTTGGAGTGTAAGGTGAAAGGCATTCCGAATATAAGATGAAGCAGATTATTGAAGGCTTTGTAAACCATAAGCAGGATTTTAAAGTCAATTGTAAATGACACAGGTAACCAGTGTAGTGACATCAAAACTGGAGAGATGTGCTCGGATTTTCTTTTCCAATTTAAGATTCTAGCAGCTCCATTCTGCACACGTTGTACTGTAACTTATTGGCGTCTGTTTTGGGTAGTCCTGAGAGGAGTGCGTTGCAGTAATCTAGTCGACTGAAAACAAAAGCGTGAACTGATTTTTCAACATCTTGCAAAGTTATAAGGAATCTAACTTTTGCTATATTTCTTTAGTGAAAAAATGCTGTCGTAGTGATCTGATTAATATGTGATTTAAAATTCAGGTCATTGTCAACAGTTACCCTAAATTCTTTACCTCCGTCTTGACTTTTAATCCTAATGCATCAAGTTTATTTCTAATACCCTCTTTATATCCACTTTTGCCAATCACTAAAATTTCTGTTTTCTCTTTATTTAGTTTGAGAAAATTACTACTCATCCATTCAGAAACACAAGTAAGACATTGTGTCAATGAATCAAGAGAGTCTGGGTCATCAGGTGCTACTGATAAATACAGTTGTGTGTCATCAGCATAGCTATGGTAGCTCACGTTATGCCCCGAGATAATCTGACCTAACGGAAGCATGTAAATCGAAAAGAGCAGCGGACCCAGGATAGAGCCTTGTGGAACACCATATAGAATATCATGTGTCATAAAAGTATAATTACCACAACTAACAAAGATTTTCTACCTGCCAGGTAGGACTCAAACCAATTTAAGACACTGCCAGAGAGGCCCACCCATTAACTAAGGTGATTTCTAAGAATATTGTGATCAATGGTATCAAATCCGGCACTCATATCTAAGAGGATGAGAACAGATACACGGCCTCTGTCTGCATTTACTCGCCAGTCATTTACTACTTTAACGAGTGCCGTTTCTGTGCTGTGATTTGTTCTAAAACCTGAATGAAACTTATCAAGAATGGCATAATTATTGAGGTGGTCATTTAGCTGCATAATGAGAGTCTTCTCTAGGATTATACTTAAGAAAGGCAGGTTAGAAATAGCTCTAAAATTTTCAAAAGTAGAGGAGTTGAGATTATTTTTCTTTCTTGAGCAGGGGTTTAACTACAGCAGTCTTAAGACAGTCTGGGAAGACCCTCCTATCTAATGATGAGTTTACTATGTCAAGAATACTATCAATTAGCACCTTTGAAAAAACGTGTTGGTATTGGGTCAAGGACGCAGGTGGATGGTCTCAGTTGAGAAGTTATTTTATATAAATCAGATAAATCTATCCTGGTGAAAGAATTTAATTTGTTTATAAAGGAGTACTGGGATTTAAGAGGATCAGTATTGTGGAGATGTACTATATTATTTCTAGTATCATTAATTTTTTGATTAAAAATACGGCAAAAGCCTCACAAGTTTCACTGGAAGTTTTTTGGAGGCATTCCACTGAGTGACCTGGATTTAGCAGACGATCAATTGTAGAGAATAAGGCTCTGGGATTGCTAGCATTGTTATTTATAATTCTAGAGAGATAACAGCACCTCTCAAGGCGGACTATGCTGTTGTATTCTGTTATTTTAACCTTCAATATCTCATAGAGGATAAAAAGTTTAGTTTTTCTAAATTTATGCTCAGCACTCCAGCATGTTCTCTTTAAATCAGACACTCTTTGTGTCTTCCATGGTATAACAATGCTAGAAGATTTTTTTAACTGTCTTTTCAGGTGCGACTATGTCAGCAGCAGCTCTCACTTTAGTATTAAAAATTTCCACCTTACTATTTACATTATTCTCACTATTGTAGTAAGCACTATAAATGGACTGGTTGCTTAGAATTTTTGTAAATTTTGAAGCTGCTGATGAATCAAAGAAGCGTTTTTTAACAATGTGCTTCTCATGAATATTTTCTATCATTATTTCTATATTATACTAAGAGAAAATGATTTGATAGACCAATATCAACAATCTGCTTCACATCAACTTTTAGTCCTTTATTAATTACTAAGTCTAACGTATGACCTGCTGTATGTGTAGGCTGATTAATGAGCGGTCTCAAACCAAAGGAGTCCAGGAGGTTCATAAATTCTTTTACTTTTGGGTCACACTGATTATCAATATGAAAGTTAAAGTCGCCGACTATTAGGAACGTGTCATAGTTCGTAATTATAAGTGATACCAAGCCTGACAATTCCTCAAAGAAAGACGCATTGTATTTAGGAGGTCTATACACGGATAATACTAGAAACTCCATGAATAACAACGGCAAGATAGTCAAAGGACTTGAATTTACCAAAACAGACATCTTTACACTTTAACTAGCTCAAGTAAATGTTTGCTAAGCCGTCGCCTTTCTTACCTTGACGATCCGCATGAGCAAAGCTGTAATTCGGAGGAGCAGATTCAATTAAAACAGCCGCCCCTTCAGAGCTAAGCCACGTTTCACTTAGTGCAATAAAATCAATTTTCCTATCACTAATAAGATCATTGATGGAAAAAGTTTAGTTGGTTAATGCTCTAACATTTAATAAAGCCATATTTAATGTTTCAGAAGAGTAGAACTGAATTGTATGTGTGTTGTGGGTATCCATCCATCCCTTATCCAACCCGCTATATCCTAACAACAGGGTCACGGGGGTCTGCTGGAGCCAATCCCAGCCAACACAGGGCACAAGGCAGGAAACAAACCCCGGGCAGGGTGCCAGCCCACCTCAGGGCACACACACACACCAAGCACACACTGGGGACCATTTAGAATCGCCAATGCACCTAACCTGCATGTCTTTGGACTGTGGGAGGAAACCCACACAGACACGGGGAGAACATGCAAACTACACGCAGAGATGACTCAGGAAGCGAACCTGGGTCTACTAACTGCGAGGCAGCAGCGCTACCAACTGCGCCACCATGCTGCTGCGTTGTGGGTATTCGAGATAGAAATTAAGTTATTTTTATTAGCTCTGTGAATATTTTTTATTTAATCTATAATCTGTTTTTATAGTTGTAATACATTGTTCATCAAGAGGTGTAATTGTAATTAGGTTATTTATGTTTATGCCGCACTGCCTAGTTTTTTTACATGCATTGAGGTTAGTTATTAGAGTATTAATGCACTGCACTTTGGAGGAAGATTTTGTTACAGAATTATCACGTCCTAGCAAAGCATTATGGAAAAGGTTTGGAGTAGAAATAGACAGTCAAGAGAGATGAATTACCTTAGTGATGTTTTCGGAGAGGACCTGGGTGCCAAATCTATTTAGATGCAGACCATCCCAATAGAAGAAACGCAGCCTCTCCCAGAAGAGGTCTCAGTTGTCTACAAACCCAATGTTTTGACTCTCGCAGAAGCCTTTCAGCCAGATGTTTAATCCCAGCAGACAACTGTAGTATTCGTTTGATCTACTAACGAGAGGTAGTGGACCCGAGATGAAGATCCTTGCCGACGGGGTCCTCTCCTTCGTGGCTTTGATTAGTGCTGTGAAGTCCACCTTGAGAATCTCCAACTGTCGGTGTCTCATGTCATTTACCCGGCGTGTATCACAATGGATCCCACTGCCCTGTTCTTGTGCCTCTCGAAGACTGTCGGCAAGCAGGGCCTTTGTCATTTAAGGCTTTATATGTTAAAAGGATATAATGAACAATTTGAACAGCCTTTAAACAGCACATTGCAGTTTTCAATCCTACTAGAAATAAATGCATGAATAAATTTCTCAGAATTCCTTGTATTTAGAAAATTAGGTTAATTTTCCAACATTTTTAAGATAGAAAAAACATGATTTGGACAGTTTTGTAATGTGCACTTTAAATGACATGCTGGAGTCAACGATAATGCCCAGATTGCTGGTTGATTCAGTAAAATTAATGGTGATTCCAATTAAGTTAAATAAAAATAAAATATTGTTGCAATCAGCACCATTCCTGTCCTGAACTAGTTCTAAGATGCCAAGCCAAGCTCTGTGTTACTAACTGAGTCCAGTCTGAGTGGACCAGCCATTAAAATACTTCAAAAAAGGAACTTCAGATCCTCAACTCTTGTTCCAGAAAGAGTAAAGTTTTTCCCTTTAAAGTTGTACAACACACAGCAAAGAGCCTAACAATGAGCTGAGAAAGGAAACATCCTGCCACACCAAAGACAAGGCTGGATAGATAGATAGATAGATAGATAGATAGATAGATAGATAGATAGATAGATAGATAGATAGATAGATAGATAGATAGATAGATAGATAGATAGATAGATAGATAGATAGATAGATGTGAAAGGCACTATATGATAGATAGATAGATAGATAGATAGATAGATAGATAGATAGATAGATAGATAGATAGATAGATAGATAGATAGATAGATAGATAGATAGATAGATAGATAGATATGAAAGGCACTATATGATAGATAGATAGATAGATAGATAGATAGATAGATAGATAGATAGATGTGAAAGGCACTATATGATAGATAGATAGATAGATAGATAGATAGATAGATAGATAGATAGATAGATAGATAGATAGATAGATAGATAGATAGATAGGAATGGCACTATATAATAGAACTTTATTTGTCCCAAGGAAGAAATTAGGTTTTTTTGCAGAAACTCTTTAAATAAATAAATAGATTAATAAATAAACACCCACACTATGGTCTGAACACACACCCAAATGATTATAAAGCTCTCCAGGGGGTCCACAGTGCTTACTATAAGAGCCTGCCTGTTAAACTGATCTGGTGGTCCTCCCTTGAAGTGACGTCCCCAGCCCAGTACACCACATCGGCCATCACAGAGCCAGAGTTTTAGAAGGATGACACTTCACATCTCCTAATGAAGAAGATTCTGTTCTGCCCTTTCTTTTCCAGTTCCTGTACGTTCTTGATGGCAGTTCAACCTGTCACTGAAGAGGACCACCTCCACATGCACCCCTTGAATGGTGACCGGTCATAGAGGCTCTTTGAAAATCAATAATCAGTTTGTTGGTTTTATAGATGAAAGGCCAAAGAAAAAATAAAAAGCCATTCCTTGGAATGTGAGACTTGAAGTGCTAAAGTGTAGGTGAAGAGATTTATTAAATGAATGTAATGTCTTAGGAGGGTTTGGATGACTAATGCTATTATTAAATCTAATTTCTGTCAATTGTTGTGTATTTTGGTGATCATTGAATAAAAATAGGGATCAGTCGTGGAGCCTGCAAATTTTGTATAAATTAATATAATTAGGTGTTCACATTATGGAAATTTACTGCACAAGGGGGCTTTCAGGAACCGATTAGATTAGTTAAGCGGGGGGAGCCCAGATATTAATTTGGAACAATGTCATGTTAAGTGTCTCACTTAATTACACAGGGAGTCAGTGGTGGGAAGTACAGTCACAGAGCAAATGATTAGAAACACCTGTACAGCTGCATATCTATGCAGATATCTCACCAGCCAATCATGTGGCAGCAGCACAATGCATCACATCATGCAGACACAGGTCAGGGGCTTCAGTTAATGTGATCTCAGTGATTATCAGGCATGGCAGGATTTTTAGTGCCAGGTGGTCTGGTTTGAAATTTGAAATTCTCCTGAGAATTTCACACCCAGCAGTCTCCAGAGTTTACTGAGAATGGTGCAAAAACTAAACACATCCAGTGTGTGAGAGAGCTGCAGACAGAAATGCATTGTTGATGAGAGCGGTCAGAGGAGAACAGCCGGTCTGGTTTGAGTTGACAGAAAGGCTACGGCAACTTAGATAAGCTCTTTGGACAACTGTGGTGAGCAGAAATGCATCTCAGAATGGAGCAGATGGGCTACAGCAGCAGAAGACCACTTTGGGTCACTCCTGTCAACCAAAAACAGAAAGCTGAAGCCTCAGTGGAGACAGATTCACCAAAACTGGACAGACTGGAAGACTGGAAAAGAGTAGCCTGGTCGGATGAATCTCAATTTCTGCTGAGGTACACTGATGTTAGGTTCAGAATTTGGCACCAACAGCACCCAGTCTTCCTTGTGGCAACAGTAAAGGCCATTGGGTGGTGCTGTAATGGTGTGGGAAATGATTTCTTAGCTTAGTGTGATGGGCAATTCGAGTGTTGTGGCTGACCATGTGTAGTTCTTCATGGCCACAACTGACCCATCTGCTAATGGCTACTTCCAGCATCATAATGTATCAAGGTAGATGGATTGGCAGATAATTTGGAATTCGTTATATCATCACAGAGGGACTTGGACAGCAGACAGGCTTGGGCAGATTTGTGGCAGATGAAATTTAATGTCAGTAAATGTAAAGAATTACACAATCCCAGCCAACACAGGGCACAAGGCAGGAACCAATCCCGGGCAGGGTGCCAACCCACCACAGTCTCAGAATTATGCCTCTTTGAATATGAAAATCAATATAAATAGCCCTTAAGATCAGCCTTCTGTGAAAAGACAATGGCAAACAAGAAGGATTTCAGTGAATACCAAGTGGAGGCAAAGAAAAACGTACTATTTGTTGGTTTAAGCAGTGGTATAAATAACAAAAGGAAGTGACATAGCGTGTTGGAGAAACTTGAAAGCTGAAGTTCACAACATCGCACAGTGCCCGAAATAAAAAAGAAGTTATCAGATATCAAAGTCACCGTGAAAAGGTGAGTCGTAGCCCACCGTCTGAATGTCATATGAAAGCTTATTAGGGTACAGAGAAAAAAAAGGCACACAGTTGGAAAAAAGCACGAAATGTCAACTTTAATCTCGAAATTTCCACTTTAATCACGTAGTTTATTTTGTCATTTAAGTAGAACATCATAAACTTCATCTAAAAATCGTTTAATGTTTAGTTTTGTATTTGATCTTCTATGTGCTCTATGTGTGTGAATCACTACGTGTTTCTTAAACGGGCTTTCTCTTCCTCCGACAGGACACAGAATCCATTACATTCGTAATATAACAGCTCTCTGAATAATTAAAATACTGAGATGTATACGTGATATCATTTTCATGATGATAGGAGTTAAAGTGTGTTATTAAACATGGGAACACGGTGGCGCAGTGATTGTTCATGTCTCACGCAAGATGCTTGCTGCGCCATGCGCGACCTTTGATGAAATACTTTATTGTAGCAGTACTGTCTCTTTCAAACGTACTAACCCCCAATTCCTGTCCTTACTTTTCTTTTCTCCAAATACCCAATCGCCACACAATCAGCTCTGTGATAGACGTTAAGCCATTTGTAAGCTTAGAATGATGATTCTTCAAAACTTTTAAGGAACATTGAAATATCTTCATAGTATGTGTTTAATTATTCTATCCATCTATCCCTCCAGTGTCGTGCCAGCACCAGCAAGAATACAGCGTAAGGCAGGAACAATCCATGAACGGAGTGCCAGTGGCTCGCTATCGCTGCGGCACCATGTCCTCACATGTTTAATTATTAACAACTAGCTTTTAACTTGCGACTTCGTCCGCGCGGGACTCTGTTTTAATATACTTTTTTTTCGGAAATATATATATGAAGTTCTAGTTATTGCCCGTGATTTTGTTCGCGTGGAACTTCTGACGCCGTGGGAGTATAAATATTTAATTGGTTTTTAGAGGATTTCTTCATAAACAATATGTTTTGTTTGTTTATTGGGCGGCACTAGTATTACCAGGCTCGTGGGCGAACTTACGCGTGAGAAAGATACGTAAAACTGACCGTAGGAGAAACAATCTTCCCTTAAATCTACGCCAGCATATTTCAAAGTTTGGCCCTGAGACTTATTTATCGTCATGGCGAAGCATACTTTGAGGGGAAATTGCAGTCTATTAAAGTCAAAGGGGAGGTCATTGGATATTAGAGGAATGCGTGGCACGAACACTTTTTCTCCTTGAGCACACCCGGTCAACATACAGTGGTGTGAAAAACTATTTGCCCCCTTCCTGATTTCTTATTCTTTTGCATGTTTGTTACACAAAATGTTTCTGATCATCAAACACATTTAACCATTAGTCAAATATAACACAAGTAAACACAAAATGCAGTTTTTAAATGATGGTTTATATTATTTAGGGAGAAAAAAAATCCAAACCTACATGGCCCTGTGTGAAAAAGTAATTGCCCCCTTGTTAAAAAATAACCTAACTGTGGTGTATCACACCTGAGTTCAATTTCCGTAGCCACCCCCAGGCCTGATTACTGCCACACCTGTTTCAATCAAGAAATCACTTAAATAGGAGCTGCCTGACACAGAGAAGTAGACCAAAAGCACCTCAAAAGCTAGACATCATGCCAAGATCCAAAGAAATTCAAGAACAAATGAGAACAGAAGTAATTGAGATCTATCAGTCTGGTAAAGGTTATAAAGCCATTTCTAAAGCTTTGGGACTCCAGCGAACCACAGTGAGAGCCATTATCCACAAATGGCAAAAACATGGAACAGTGGTGAACCTTCCCAGGAGTGGCCGGCCGACCAAAATTACCCCAAGAGCGCAGAGACGACTCATCCGAGAGGTCACAAAAGACCCCAGGACAACGTCTAAAGAACTGCAGGCCTCACTTGCCTCAATTAAGGTCAGTGTTCACGACTCCACCATAAGAAAGAGACTGGGCAAAAACGGCCTGCATGGCAGATTTCCAAGACGCAAACCACTGTTAAGCAAAAAGAACATTAGGGCTCGTCTCAATTTTGCTAAGAAACATCTCAATGATTGCCAAGACTTTTGGGAAAATACCTTGTGGACTGATGAGTCAAAAGTTGAACTTTTTGGAAGGCAAATGTCCCGTTACATCTGGCGTAAAAGGAACACAGCATTTCAGAAAAAGAACATCATACCAACAGTAAAATATGGTGGTGGTAGTGTGATGGTCTGGGGTTGTTTTGCTGCTTCAGGACCTGGAAGGCTTGCTGTGATAGATGGAACCATGAATTCTACTGTCTATCAAAAAATCCTAAAGGAGAATGTCCGGCCATCTGTTCGTCAACTCAAGCTGAAGCAATCTTGGGTGCTGCAACAGGACAATGACCCAAAACACACCAGCAAATCCACCTCTGAATGGCTGAAGAAAAACAAAATGAAGACTTTGGAGTGGCCTAGTCAAAGTCCTGACCTGAATCCAATTGAGATGCTATGGCATGACCTTAAAAAGGCGGTTCATGCTAGAAAACCCTCAAATAAAGCTGAATTACAACAATTTTGCAAAGATGAGTGGGCCGAAATTCCTCCAGAGCGCTGTAAAAGACTCATTGCAAGTTATCGCAAACGCTTGATTGCAGTTATTGCTGCTAAGGGTGGCCCAACCAGTTATTAGGTTCAGGGGGCAATTACTTTTTCACACAGGGCCATGTAGGTTTGGATTTTTTTTTCTCCCTAAATAATAAAAAACACCATTTACAAACTGCATTTTGTGTTTACTTGTGTTATATTTGACTAATGGTTAAATGTGTTTGATGATCAGCAACATTTTGTGTGACAAACATGCAAACGAATAAGAAATCAGGAAGGGGGCAAATAGTTTTTCACACCACTGTAATGGCTTCGATTACATTTTTATGCAGGGCTTTGACTTGTAGTCTAGTGCCATTACATAGTTTCGGTGGTTTTAAATTCCGAAGGAGCATTACGGGTGTGTTCTTCCGCAGAGTAAGCCTATGGTATGGGAGACCCAGTGGTTTAAGGGAATTTAAAAGCTCTACCAGATAGTTAACGGCTTCATCTGCATTACAGACATTGTCTATCGACTTGTAGACCATTTCTTCTCCGTCAAAGGACTTCAGCAACATGTCATTAATGAATGCAGCGGAGATGAAGGTCTTTTTAATCCTTGTGTTGTTATTTTTCTAGTAATAATAGCCTTTGGCATGTTTGAAGTCGAAACTTTCAGAAGAGGATACTGTTTTTTGTGAAACATAAGCATGAAAATGACCTCTCGAAAGATCTGCTGTGAACCTAAGTCGTTTTACAGGGTTATCATTTATAGACTGGACTGCATAGCATCAGGTCGCCCGAGCAAATGATGCACGGCTGTCGCTCACTTTACCGTCAGGCAGATACAGAAACATCCCCTTCCTCATTCCATGCATGCGCGCCGTGTTGTCCGCCCCTCTTCTCAGTGGCAAGAGAACGGATATAGTTGACACCTCCCAATTCACCCCCTTAGGGATGGAATTTCAAAAAACCCTTTCTTATCGGTTATCCATGTCATTGTAGGAATGCAATGACAAAATTGTCAAAATTTCAGCCCTTTAGGTCCAGCGGTTTGGTCTGTGCGTTGTCTGTCAGTCAGTCATGGAACTGTTTTATATATATAGATATAGATTATTTAAATGAAGTTAAAGTTCTATCTGTATAATATAATAAACATATTTTGCTGCATTTATCTTAAAAATGATATCGTCATCATATGTAAATACGCGCTTTATAAAGTTGCTCAGGTTGTGCAATATTATAACTGTATCGCAAGTTTACAGTGAGGTGATTGTACTTATAGGTACAAACAGTTCTACAAGGAGCACTTGATGGACTGATTGGGTGCGTTTATAGTTCTTGGGATGAAACTGTTTCTGACCCGCGAGGTCCTACAGGAAAGGCTCTGAAGCGTTTGCCGTATGCGAGCAGTTCAATAGACAGCATGGCTGAGGCAGCGTGTGCTTGATGCTTTATACCAATACTTCTCTTTCCGATCAGCTGCTGTACAGCTGTGATTCACATTCAGATACAGTAATATAAATACGCCGAATGGTGCAGTGGGAGTAATATAGAAAAGGATGATCCACTGTGGCAACACCTAATGGGAGCAGCTGAAAGAAGAAGAAGAAGGTGCAGTGAGAGTAACAACGCTAAAGCAGTTATTGTATTTAGAATAGTGTGACCATTCTGTGGACCATTATATTGTTAAGGGTTAATTACAATCAGATGCATTAAACTAATAAATAATATGTATTTACAAAGCTGCGTCAGGGATGTGGATCTAAAAAAGAATGGGTAACCACACAGGAACAATAGCACTGCTTTGAAGCTGGGTGCAGAAAATCTGCAAAACCGAGCGCAGAACTTGCGTACACCAGGGTATGAGCTACCGTGGAAATGTGTGTGGCTTTATGCCAAGTTTAGGTTTTATACATCGCAATTTGAACGTAGAAATGTTCTTACGCAACATTTTTGTGTGTACACACCGTTTATACATGAGGCCTCAGTTGATTTGGCTCATTTTGTGTCTCATTATTGTTTGGCTGCTAATTAAGGAAAAAGAAACAATTAAGGGGTCTGAGTCTTCCAGAGCAAGTCAATTAAAATTAGTTCAAAAGACGTTAATTAGCTGCAAAAACAGGTCACTCAATAAGAAAAGGGTTAAAATGAAAACCTGCAGCAACGGTAGTCCTCCAGGACTGGAGTTGGTGACCCCTGCGGTCACATTCAGGATAATAACAGCCTGTTTCTTTATCGGGTTTTCTTTCCAGATTTATCTGTTTTTGAACAGCACACTGCACAGTTCGTTCTTCTGTTGGAGGTATATAATCAATAATATGTCTACCAATAAGACCCTCTGGATTGATTCGCGATGTGCGTCTCTTTAGCGGTAGTGTGCACGGTAGATGTGTGGCGACGATTTGTTCTACAAGCTGGCATGTAAAGTTTTCATGAGATACATTTTCGCCAACTTTTTGCTTGTATAAGACGAATGCATTCCAAACGCACTGTTCCACCAGATGGCAAAATATATCTTTTTGGAGTATTTCTTTTGTTTCCCTTGCATAATGGGATAGAAAGTCCATTGTTGATCCACACGATATATGCCGCCTATCTTGCTACTGTACTCGACCACAGCACGAGGCTTCGTAACCTCCTTGTTGCCTTTTGCCTGTCCAGTGACCGTAGCTGCATTATGTACAGTGCTAAGAAGGCAAACATCCTTATCTTTCCCTTTCAGTGCAAGCAGGTTACCCTTTTGCCAAGCTACTAGCGCACCTCGCTGTAATTTAAGTCTTCAGGTCTGCCACGACGGTTGGGATGCACTGTTCAATAGGCGTCAGTCTTTCTTTGCAGCAAGAGCTCTGGTGAAGTTTAAAAGTTGTCCATGGTACCTTGATCCAGCAAATCATCTATCAAAGTCCACACCGATGACGTCGCAACGCCGTACTGATCATATTTCATATCAAACATTGTCTCCTTCCCTGTGTACAGAACTGAATTCTATATGTATCCAATTTTTGATTCACAAAACTCGTAAAGCTTTATGCTAACTTTTGTTTGTTTTTGACACGATGTACTGTATCCATGACAGTCTGCCCTTATAAGCCATGAGACTTTCATTAAAACTAACATCATGGTCTGGCTCTCTGTTATAATAAAAAATCCTGCGACGAGACGAGACTTTTTTTGAAGATGTGTTCAAGTCCTGCGAGTCAAGACTTTGGCCATGAGATGTTTTCAAGTCCCATCCTCCTCTCTTCTCATATTCAACCACGCACACAGTCCTCTCACCTCTCATTCGTGTGAATAATTTTGACAGGCACAGTTCCTGAGCTCTCAGCTCTTATAAGTTTTAACGTTTTCCTCACTTTAAGTTCCCAATTAAAGAAGACGTATTATGTCCAAATCTTACTGAAGAATTTCATCACGAAAGGTTATTAACATGAGAAATGATGAAGTCAAACGAATTAATGGCAAAGATGTTGATCAGTTACACAGCAAATTGGTTAAATGTGTATCGATAGACTACGCTGAAACAGTTGGTGGTGATCATGCAGATGATGAAAACATCAACTTACAATATCATGAAAAATATCTACAACCGTTAATACCGTCCGGTCTTCCGCTGCAAGAATTACTGTTGAAAGAAGTATGTATCCAAGAAAGGTAATGTAGTGCATCTTCAGGGGATAACAGACACTAAAGGAGATCTTGATATGCCATTCGTAATAATAATAAAATTTAATTCTTTGCATTTATATAGCACTTTTCTCACTACTCAAAGCGCTCAGCAATTGCAGGTTAATGGCCTTCCTCAAGGGCCCAACAGAGCTGAGTCCCTAATGGCATTGACAGGATTCAAACCAGCGACCTTCCGATTGCCAGTGCAGATCCCTAGCCTCAGAGCCACCACTCCACCATATTGCAATGCTAACAGTTTCCCATTAGAATAGACTTTTATATGACAATTAACAAATCACAGGGACAAACATTCAAAAAAGTCATTTTATTTATTGGAGAGAAAGAAACAAAATTCAATCAGGGGCAGTTATACGTTGTGTTGTCACGATGAAAGTCCAAACACAGAATCAAAATTCAATGTGATATTGACAAAAATGTAATTAAAAAAATTGTTTTTACTTAAGTTTTACAGTAAAAGTGTAAGTTTAAAAAGTTCTTGCGTGTTAATTTTGTAGAAGAAGAATGTTCTCCTCAGCACCATGTATTTTGTCTGTTTAGTAAATTAGAATTTTTATAACAACTATTTTGTAACTTGCCAGTGAGAGACTCTTGGCTTATGAACTAACAAAAATATGTTATTCCAGGGTTCAGGAGAAATAGTGTCCACATGAATACAATCTAAGCTGTTTCTTGTTTTTTCCTTGCTCAGAGTGAATGTCTCAGGGACAAGGTCACAAGGCTGCAGAAAGTACATGTAGTTTATGCAAGGCGTCTCTCCTGTGCTTAGCTTTGAGAACACAGATAATGCTTAGCTCAACAGACATATTGTTTAACTCTACTTAGATGATAAGGATGTTTTTCTGTCTTATTAATCATGAGATGCTGAATTATAAAAAACCCCTCCTAACTTTTATTCGGGGTTCAAACTGAGCTTTGCGGCAATAAGTTATGCTCTACTTACTATGACTCCGAATGAATAATAAAGAGAACTAAAGAAATATTATCTGCCTGCTGTCAGTGTGCCTTTTTCGTCCACAATTTCAAAGCCAAACAGAACGAAATCATATTACGCAACAAATAACTCTAACACAGCATGAAACATAATTTACATTCAAATTATTACATTTTAATATTTTTAATATGGTTAATTACTCGCTGTAATGTAAAATAGTTTGTAAATTGTACATCCTTATCCCCATACGCGCACACACAGGGATTGGCAAGCAAAGTGAACAGTGGGTAAAGCCCCCTAGTCTCCCAAATTTTCTTCAGTTTGGGTGCTGGATGGGTATTCTCATCAAAGTCTTCATTGTTGGTAAAGTGCAGATATTTCACAATCAGTGAAAATCTACACTCCAAAGAACGGCTGCACTGACGGCACTTTTACAGCCCAAGGGATTCTCGGTTCGAACACTTACACAAGACACATCTGTACAGCTGCCTGACTGGGTGCGGCTATCGTAGCCGGAGTAACGCTCAGGTCTAACGCTGAGGAGGCTACTTTGAACGTGGCCTGGTTGTTGGTGCCAGTCGGGCTGCTCTGAGTATTTCACAAACTGCCGATCTACTGCGATTTTCACACACAACCATCTCTAGGGTTTATAGAGAGTGGTCCGAAAAAGGGAAAATATCCAGTGGGTGGCAGTTCTCTGGGTGAAAATGCCTTGGTAATGTTAGATTTGGTAAAACACCTGATCGTCAGGCTCCTCTCAAAGATGCCAACTCAGGTGATTGTGGTTATGTGGTCCAAGGATTGTTTATGCCTTACTTTGCCCACCCTAAGGATAGAGGGATGAGTATTACATGTATGCATGCATGCACCAATGAAATAAGAATCGTAATGTCAATAATGACCCGATGTATGTGGGTGCAATATTATTTTTATTTTTGCTTTTTTTTTTTTTTAAATTTGAATGTAGCCTACATTATTTCAAATGAAAAAGAACCACTACGGTCATTTCATTCACTTGGAAGTGACTGACAGGTCTTTCCACCAACCAGCATCCTTCTTTCATTTTGAATTCGTACCTACCTTTTCTACACATGCTACTCCAATATTGCGCATGTCCCCTGGTAATGCTGACAGACCTCTTACTTTGCACACGTCACTCCTTTTATTTTACGGAGTAGTTTTGTACGCATCATTGGTGCACTTCGGTTGTTTTAGTTTTCTGCCGCTTGCACTTCAGGGCTGCCTTATTTAAGCTTAGAGCAGTGTTGGGCAACCTTTGTGATGTTTACAACCCAGGTTTTCACACGCTGATATGTTAGTGATCTTTCGGGTGGGGATTGAGGGATAAGTTAAGGGGAAGAGAAGAAGAGCACACGCCACAACCGTCTGATAGAACATCTGCAGCATCTTATTGCAGATGTTGAAGGACGCCAGTCCTCTAAGGAAGTATAACCGGCTCTGTCCTCTCTTGCACAGAGCATCAGTATTGGCAGTTCAGTCTAATTTATCATCCAGCTGCACTCCCAGGTATTTATAGGTCTGCACCCTCTGCACAGTCACCTCTGATGATCACGGGGTCCATGAGGGGTCTGGGCCTCCTAAAATCCACCACCAGCTCCTTGGTTTTGCTGGTGTTCAGGTGTAGGTGGTTTGAGTCACACCATTTAACAATGTCCTTGATTAGGTCCCTATACTGCTCCTCCTGCCCATTCCTGATGCAGCCCACGATAGCAGTGTCGTCAGCGAACTTTTGCACATGGCAGGACTCCGAGTTGTATTGGAAGTCTGATGTATATAGGCTGAACAGGACCAGAGAAAGTACAGTCCCCTACAGCACTCCTGTGTTGCTGACCACAATGTCAGACCTGCAGTTCTAGTAATAAAGCCTGAGGGACCCAGGGTAGAACATTGTGCTGCGCCATAACTTCAGAACCAGAATCACTTTATTGCTAGCACGTGACACGTACCAGAATTGACTTTGGTCAGGTGCAAAAACATGGAATACAAGACAATACCAACCCAATTTCAACACAATTTCAACCCCCCATTAACCAGACACCATGCCAACCACTATACAAATACAACTTTCTTGAACAAAAACATTTACAAACTTCAACAGTACCATCAAATAAATACAAAAATTATATAAAATGATACACCGTATATACTTGCGTATAAGTTGGGTCTTGAAACCCGAAAAATCGATCATAAAATCAGACCCTGACTTATACGGCCATTCAAAACTGCGACACTTAATTTCTTTTCTTGCTTCCTCCAAACTTGCACCAGTTTCTCACACGCATCGAATTTTGTTACAGTCACCAGTTTCTTTCGCTAATTCAAACCAGCTTCGTATTTTCTTCTGATTGAACGCTCTATCGTAGATAAGGGATGCTCTTACAATAAAGGCGTATGAGGGTGTGAGATACAAAAAGCACACAAAGCAGTGGAAACATCACTTTGGAATAGTTTGGGTATTACCGCGTGGTCAAGTAGGCAGGCAGGCTGGGGTGGGTAGATTCCATAATTATTCTAATTGCCCTGGTCCTACAGTGCTTGGTGTAGATGTTCTGCAGAGAAGGCAGTGCTGACCTTAAGATGGGCTCTGCTGAACGCACCACTCTCGGCAGGGCTTTGCGATCTCAGAATCCCTAAGGCAGAAATCCCAAATCTAGGTAAGTCTCTATAACTTTGGCACACCTGGATCCGCACAGTTGATTCCATTCTACCTGTCCGATCCTTTCCAGCTCCGTTAGATTGGATGGGAAGTGTCTGTAAACTGCTATCTTCAGTCCTCTCCACAGATATCCCGAAGCCATTCCAGTGGCTGTATATCTCAGGTCATTGTTTGTTTTCTTCAAGGACCTCTCTGGATTTGGCTGCATTCAGCCTTCCCTCAATTCTGACCAGTCTCTTTGTCCCTGCAGCCCCAGTGTATGATGATGCCACCACCACCACCAGGCTTCACCACAGGGATGGCATTAGGAGGAGAAGTACCTGGTCATGCTGCTTGCAGGTCTGTCCAAATGATTTCAAATTTTGTCTCATCAGACCAGAGAATCTTTACTCTCAGTGTCCTATAAACTGGCATTCCATCTGGCCACTCTGCCATAAACACTTGACTGATGGAGTGTTGCTGAGGTGGTTGTCCTTTCAACAGGTTCTTCCATCCCAGCAAAGGACTTCTGAAGCTCTGTTCACTTATCAATTGGGTTGTTGGTCACCTCCCTGAGCAAACACCCTTCTTGCCCGGTAACTCAGTTTGGCCAGATGACAGACTCTTGGAAGATTCCTGGTGGTTTCCAAACTTCTTCCATTTCACAATTCTTGAGGCCCTCTATGCTCATGAGATCATTCAGAGCTTTCCAAATGGTTTGACCCCCTGGCCCTAATCTGTACCCCACCACAGTTTGATCATGGAGAGGTCCTTGGACTTCCTGGCTTTGGGTTTTGTCCTGATGTGTATTGTGAATTGTTGGACCTTCTCTACACAAATCCACGTGTGTCTTTCTAAATGATGCCCAGTCACAGGTGGACTCCAGTCAAGTTCTAGAAACATCTCAAGGAGAATTAAAGCAAACCTGAGCACAATTTGGAGGGCCATAGCAAAGAGTCTGAGAACAACAACAACAACAACATTTATTTATATAGCACATTTTCATACAAAAAATAGCTCAAAGTGCTTTACATAATGAAGAGAAGAAAAATAAAAGACAAAATAAGAAATTAAAATAAGACAACATTAGATTAAAATAAGACAACATTAGTTGAGAAGGCAAATTTCATGTTTTCCTGTGTAAACATGACTAAATAAAGAAACCTAAACCTAAACCTAAACCTACTTCTAGGAATTAGATATTGCAGTTTTTGATTTTTAATGAATGTGTAAACCTTTTTCCAAACATGTTTTCACTTTGTCATGATGGATTATTGAGTGTAAATTGATGCATAGGAAATGATCAATTAAAAATGAAAGTGGGTGTTGCAGAGGTAGCGCTGCTGCCTCGCAGTTAGGAGACCTGGGTTCGATTCCCGGGTCCTCCCTGCGTGGAGTTTGCATGTTCTACCCGTGTCTGTATGGATTTCCTCCCACAGTCCGAAGACATGCAGGTTAGGTGCATTGGTGATCTTAAATTGTCCTTGGTATGTGGGTGTGCCCTGCGGTGGGCTGGCACCCTGCCTGGGATCTGTTCCTGCCTTGCGCCCTGTGCTGGCTGGGATTGGCTCCAGCAGACCCCTGTGTTAGGATATAGCGGGTGGGATAATGAATGGATGGATGGATGGATGGATGGATGGATGGATGGAAAATTAAAGTGTGCAGAAAGGGTGTGAATACTTTCTAAATCCACTGTACTGTATGTCAGGGGTGTCCAACTCTGGTCCCGGTGGGCCGCAGTGGCTGCAGGTTTTCATTCTCACCCTTTCCCTAATCAGTTTTCACTGCTAATGAACTCCTTTTCCCTTCATTTTAATCGCCCTGTTTTTAAGGATTTTCAATCCACTGAATTGATTCATTTCTTTGGTAAATGGCAGTCAAACAGAAATGAGACGTGAAACGAGCCGACAGATGAGCAGCTAAACTGGGATTTCAAACTCCAACCAGTCTCTTAATGAGAAGCTGATTCTTGCTTGTAATTAAAGCCGTTATTTAACTCAGTGGCCTGTTGCTGCTCTCATTCTGCCACAGAAGACATTTCCAAAACTTTTGATTTTCTGTTCATCACAATGTTTTGGTGACCGGAGAGATCAACCTTATTGAGATCTTCACCTTTCTTTATTTTCAGATCTTGTGTGACGGGCACAGGTGAGCTGGTCATGTGGCGGCTTATTTTGTGTCTCATTAATGTTTGGCTGCTAATTAAAAAGAAGAGACAACTAAGGGGCCTGAGTCAAGTTAATTAAAACTAAAGCAAAAGAAGTTAATTAGCAGCAAAAACTGGTCACTAATGAAGAAGATGGTTAGAATGAAAAGCTGCAGCCACTGCGGCCCTCCAGGGGGGGATTTTTCGTACGTCGCTTAAATCATCCGAGATCAGGTGCCTTATCTTGGATGAATTAATGCCGGTGACACTCATCGAGGTAAGTCGGTTTTTCAAACACAGCCATGTAGTAGATTAGTCGAGCTGGATCTAATCACCCGAGATGAATGCGCACACCCGTGCTGAGTGAAAAGCCCAAATATATTGAGTCTAGAAAACATGATCAGCAAGTCTTTGATAGGCTGCAACAAAATGACGAAAGAACGGGAGCATTTTTTATTTCTCATGCAAGCGGAGCAAGACCTTTTATTCGAAGGACATGAAGAATTTCAAGATTTAATATGCACAAGGGGTAACACTGCAAAAGCAGCCCAGACCAGAAAAGACGGCTGGCAAAAAGTGGCCGACAAATTAAACGCTAAGTAGTGTGCATTGTACTTACTGAATGCAGCGTTTCATTTCCTGTGTCAGATTAATTATTTAATATGTCATAATTCCAGATCAAACGTGAGCACAAGGAGAACGTGGGAACAGGTTAAAGTGAAGTACAAGAATATACTTCAAACTGGTAAATATTGGTATATAACTATTTAAAGAATTGTTGACATAAAGAATCATATATAATGTAAATAACATTAATTTTAAAGCTAATAAGAAGGCAGACAAGCAAAAAACAGGTGGAGGTCCACCCAGTCCAGACCTAACCCCTGCAGAAGAGTTGGCTCTCCAGCAAAATGCCCATCGCCCTGTTTCTGAAGGGCATTCCAGGGGGAAGCTCCTCCTCAGAACCAGTGGCAGGATGCAGTGGTCACTTCATTTCAGGTAAAGCATGGTCATTGCATATATTTGTCCTCCATGTGTGCCATAGGTATGTTCCATATAGCCCTCTTTTTTTTGTTGGGTCAGTTGCAGGGAATGTCATATCCCTTGAACCTGTGTCTGACCAAAGAGATATTGACGAAGGTCAAATATTTGATGAAGACCCTGTGTCTGATTAATCATCAGGAGGAGAGGTACATTTTCCAAATAATGTTTGATCAAACTCCACTCTGATCAGTCCCATGTGCCTCAATCACATTTGGCAACCCTGGGTAATAAGAATGTTAGGCTGACTGTGAGATTCTTTATGGAACTGTGGGTGTTTTTGCCTGTGTATTACCTACCTGCAATGGCATGAGACGCCTCTTTTATTGTCTGCACACGCAGGTGTCCAGGAAACACCATGAAAACCCGAAGGAAATGTTTCAGAGCCAAACAGACTTCACAAATTGCCTGGCAAACTGCACTTTTAGATAAATGTTCCGCATCACCTACAGTACAGTGGGTACGGAAAGTATTCAGACCCCCTTCAATTTTTCACTCTTTGTTATATTGCAGCCATTTGCTAAAATCATTTAAATTAATTTTTTTCCTCATTAATGTACACACAGCACCCCATATTGACAGACAAAAAAAAGAATTTTTGAAATTGTTGAAGATTTATTAAAAAAGAAAAACTGAAATATCACATGGTCCTAAGTATTCAGACCCTTTGCTGTGACACTCATATATTTAACTCCGGTACTTTCCATTTCTTCTGATCATCCTTGAGATCACCTTCATTTGAGTCCAGCTGTGTTTGACTATACTGATTGGACTTGATTAGGAAAGCCACACACCTGTCTATATAAGACCTTACAGCTCACAATGCCTGTCAGAGCAAATGAGAATCATGAGGTCAAAGGAACTGCCTGAAGAGCTCAGAGACAGAATTGTGGCAAGGCACAGATCTGGCCAAGGTTACAAAAACATTTCTGCTGCACTTAAGGTTCCCAAGAGCACAGTGGCCTCCATAATCCTTAAATGGAAGACATTTGGGACGACCAGATCCCTTCCTAGAGCTGGTCGTCCGGCCAAGCTGAGCTACCGGGGGAGAAGAACCTTGGTGAGAGAGGTAAAGAAGAACCCAAAGATCACTTTGGCCGAGCTCCAGAGATGCAGTCAGGAGATGGGAGAAAGTTGTAGAAAGTCAACCATCACTGCAGCCCTCCACCAGTCAGGGCTTTATGGCAGAGTGGCCTGTCGGAAGCCTCTCCTCGGTGCAAGACACATGACAGCCTGCATGGAGTTTGCTAAAAGACACCTGAAGGACACTGAGATGGTGAGAAATAAGATTCTCTAGTCTGATGATACCAAGATAGAACTTTTTGGCCTTAATTCTAAGCGGTATGTGTGGAGACAACCAGGCACTGCTCATCACTTGTCCAATACAGTCCCCACAGTGAAGCATGGCGGTGGCAGCATCATGCTGTGGGGGTGTTTTTCAGCTGCAGGGACAGGACGACTGGTTGCAATCGAGGGAAAGATGAATGCGGCCAAGTACAGGGATATCCTGGACAAAAACCTTCTCCAGAGTGCTAAGGACCTCAGACTGGGCCGAAGGTTTACCTTCCAACAAGACAATGACCCTAAGCACACAGCTAAAATAACGAAGGAGTGGCTTCACAACAACTCTGTGACTGTTCTTGAATGGCCCAGCCAGAGCCCTGACTTAAACCCAATTGAGCATCTCTGGAGAGACCTAAAAATGGCTGTCCACCAACGTTTACCATCCAACCTGACAGAACTGGAGAGGATCTGCAAGGAGGAATGGCAGAGGATCCCCAAATCCAGTTGTGAAAAACTTGTTGCATCTTTCCCAAGAAGACTCATGGCTGTATTAGCTCAAAAGGGTGCTTCTACTAAATACTGAGCAAAGGGTCTGAATACTTAGGACCATGTGATATTTCAGTTTTTCTTTTTTAATAAATCTGCAACAATTTCAAAAATTCTTTTTTTTGTCTGTCAATATGGGGTGCTGTGTGTACATTAATGAGGGAAAAATTAATTTAAATGATTTTAGCAAATGGCTTGCAGTATAACAAAGAGTGAAAAATTGAAGGGGGTCTGAATACTTTCTGTACCCACAATATATAAAAAAGTGCCGCTCGCAAAAAACCTCAAAGCAATGTATACTGTCTGTGTGGTTGTGAGAGCCCGACTTCGCCGAGTTTGATTTCGAATATAAGGTCCTAATAAATCTTTGAGGTACAATATTCCCCCTCGCCTAAAGCGGAATCTTTCAAAAAGAGCAATAAAGGATCTTGCCGATCGCGCAAACCCCTCTCTATATGAAATTCTTGTCTTATAATTTGCGCACCGATATGAATTGGTCGCTCCTTTATGAACGGCGAAGTCATAACTGAATGAATTCCACGCACGGACACTGATTACGTGTGTGAGCTGATCCTTGTTTACACAGAACATACCTGCTCCGAGCAGGTTTGAGGATTAGGATGTATTGCTATGACAACACTTCCAGCAAGAGTTTCGAAAAACCGACAGATCCAGGAACAGTCCAAATCATCAACAATTACATCCAGCTAAACAAGTAATCCACGTACGAAAAATAGCACCCCGGGCTGTGTGTGATTATTTTCAAGACGTTCAAAGGCAGTTCTGATGTCAGCCAGCAGATGTCACTGTTTGCGCGCTCCGTCAGTTTCCTCAGAGTCAGCCGGACGGAATGCGCAGGACTGAGCTGGGAATCGCCCATCAGGTGTCCTCGTCGGGCATACAGGCTTGAAACTCGACTGGCACGCTTTCTTCGTGCAGTTCAGAGGATTTCTCGCTTTTCTTACCGTTTCTTGGTGGTTTAATGTTATGCCTCACAACTTCAAGGCCTCAGGTTCAATTCCCAGAATGTCTTCTCGTGTGGGTGCCTGTCATCAGCAGTCTGAGCCTACACAGTTTTTTTTTTTTTTTAAGGGGGTGCTACTGGTCTAAAAAAAGGATTGAATGTTTAACGGTGACTCATTGAGTCCATTATAATTAACATCCAAAAAGACTCCAAGTAATTAGTAATATATAAAGTGTCTGTGTAGGCATCGAAGTCCTAAAGTGCAATCCTTCCACCTCCGCGCTGGAGTATCTGAAAAATGACAGTCTGTTATATTCATTGTCCCTCCTTAGCTGCTTTAACAGATTTTTTTTTTTTGAAGTTACTCTATGATATCTTCATCTTCTTCTCCCAAATCTCACGACGCATTTATGTTCCTGTGAGTTCAAATGTAATATCCTACATCTCCTATCTTAAAGATAATGTGGGTAAAGGCCAGTGCCACCATTATGGCAAATTAGGCATTTGCCTAGGGCATAGATCATGGAGGGGGGGTGGAGGTGTCCAGTCACACGGGTTAGCTACTGAACAGTTGGTTGGCACACTAATAATCTTAGCCTAGGGTGCAAAATAACCTAACCCTGGCACTGGGTGGGTGATGTGAAGCAAATGATTAGGAACACCTGCACACCTGCTTATCCATGCAATAATTTAATCAGCCAATCGTGTTGCAGCAGCGCAGTGCATCAAATCATGGAGATTCAGGTCAGGTGCTTCAGTTGACGTTCAACGTGTAAAATGTGTCCTGATTATTGGTGCCAGACGGGCTGGAATGAGTATTTCTGTAACTTCTGATCTCCTGGGATCTTCATGCACAACAATCTCAAGAGTTTACTCAGAATGGTGCGAAAATCTGAAGCCTAACCAACCACGCATAGGACTCAAGGCAGGAACAAAACACCGGATAGGGTGGCAGTCCATCTGAAGGCAAAGGCGCACACACACACACACACATACACACACACACCAGGGCCCATTTATGTAACCTGCATGTCTCTGGACTGTGGGAGGAAACCCATGCAGATACGGGGAAAACATACACACTCCATGCTGGCAGAACCTGTGATGTGGCCTCCTTATTGTAAGGCAGCAATATTACTCATGTGCCATCATGCCGACCTCATTTCTAAACCAGTAACCTAATAAATGGTTTTCTAGGGTGAGTGAGGAGAGTGAAGTGTAATTCTTTATAGATCAGAAATAAAAAGCAGTTTCAGGGATTATGATTGCCTTTAAGATGTAGTCAACTGGGTGAAATATTCATTCCTTCAAGTTTGCAAAGGTGAGATTTTTGAGTGGAATAGGTGGGGGCCTTATGCTAACGAGAATGGGAGTAAACTCTTGAGATTGTTGTGCATGAAAATCCCAGGAGATCAGAAGTTACAGAAATACTCATTCCAGCCCGTCTGGCACCAACAATCATGATGCGAACAAAAGCACTGAGGTCACATTTTACACGTCAACGTCAACTGAAGCGCCTGACCTGAATCTCCATGATTTGATGCACTGCGCTGCTGCAACACGATTGGCTGATTAGATGACTGCATGGATAAGCAGGTGCGCAGGTGTTCCTAATTATTTGCTCAGCGAGTGTACATTAACCACCCAGTGCCAGGGTTAGGCTGTCAGGCTGGAGAGAAGCCAAGGGACATCACAGCCAAGTGGGAGAATGCTCATAAAGCAGATGTCCCATCCAGCAAGGAATGTGGTGGCATAGTGAGACCCTTCTGATATCGTGTTGGACCCTCGTCATTATAAACACTCACATATTTACATAGTCACAGAATTCATGTCAGATATGGGCAACTACCAGACAAAGTGTCTGGTTATTAAGACCATCACCTGTTCTCATCATGTATCACAGACTCTGGGAATTTTTAATCATATTGGCCAAGCAGACATCAGCACTTTCTAAAATAACCTGCTTGTGAGTCCTTCTCATGTTTTCTTCCCATCTCCCTAACCTGACTTACAGCTGTCATTTGTCCATTTCTCCGGCAGTCTCTCTCTCTGTCTCAGCTGAACTGCAAATCTTTGACATAAATTTCAGAAATCACATTGGCACTGCCACACACATGCGAATGGGAGGCAGCTAAAGGGGTCATAAGAAGGTAATCCCTGGTTGGACCAGAAGGTGGCAGAGTGCAATGACCCTTTCTCTTTTTTCCCTGCAGACCAAATTCGTGACCATTCCGCCTGGGCCCTTTAATGTCACTTCCGGTTCCACCCCCAAAGATGTCAGTTCCGGTTTCACCCCTCCTGAAGACGTCACTTTTGATTCCACCCCCCGAAGACATCACTTCCAGTAAACCACCGCCCCCCCCTCCGAAGACGTCACTACTGATTCTACCTCTGAAGGTGTTACTTCCGAGTTCCACCCCAGAACACATCAGTTCAGGTTCCACCTCCCCCGGATGACGTCACTTCTGGTTCTACCCCTGATGGTGTTAATTGAGACTCCACCCCCAAAGACGTCACTTCCGGTGTCACCCCCCCGAAGATGTCATTTCTAATTCCACCCCCTGAAGACATCACTTCCAGTTCCACCCTGAAGACATCACTTCCGGTCCCACCCCTGAAGACGACACTTCTGGTCCCACCCTAGAAGACATCACTTTAGGTTCCACCCATCCCCCCATAAGAAGATGTCACTTCTGGTTCTACCCCTGAAGGTGTTACTTCAGGCTCCACCCCTAAGACGTCACTTCCGGTCTCACCCCCCCGAAGATGTCACTTCTGATTCCACCCCCTGAAGACGTCACTTCCAGTTCCACCCTGAAGACGTCACTTCTGGTCCCACCCTAGAAGACATCACTTTAGGTTCCACCCAAACCCCCGAAGACGTCACTTATGGTTCTACCCCTGAAGTTGCTACTTCCGGGTCCACCCCCAAAGACATTTCACCCTCCTGAAGACGTCACTTCTGATTCCACCCCTGAAGATGTCACTTCCAGTCCCACCCCTGAAGACGTATACTTCTAGTCCCACCCTGAAGACGTCACTTCTGGTCCCACCCCAGAAGACATCACTTTAGGTTCCACCCCCCCTGAAGATGTCACTTACGGTTCTACCCCTGAAGGTGCTACTTCCGGATCCACCCCCAAAGACATTTCACCCTCCTGAAGACGTCACTTCTGATTCCACCCCTGAAGATGTCACTTCCAGTCCCACCCCTGAAGACGTCACTTCTAGTCCCACCCTGAAGACGTCACTTCTGGTCCCACCCCAGAAGACATCACTTTAGGTTCCACCCCCCCTGAAGATGTCACTTACGGTTCTACCCCTGAAGGTGCTACTTCCGGATCCACCCCCAAAGACATTTCACCCTCCTGAAGACGTCACTTCTGATTCCACCCCCAAAGACGTCACTTCCAGTTCCACCCCCGAAGACGTCACTTCCAGTTCCACCCTGAAGACGTCACTCCTGGTCCCACCCCTGAAGACGTCACTTCTTCCTTACATCTTTAAAACCCACCCCATCTGTACCAAACTTCTGTCTGTAAAGACCACTATTTTGCAACCTCTTTCTTCAATTTCACAGCCATTTCCAAGTATATGAGCGGCTGCCCCCCAAACCTCATTTTTGTGTCAAGGCTTAGTTATTTACCACAGCACTAAAAACCTCCTTGCTACAGATGGCCTTCTCTAGGTAGAGTCCTGGTAGCTCCCGTCTTCTTCCATTTCACAATCATTGACGCCTCTGTGCACCTCTCAAAGCTTTAGAAATGGTTTGATCCCCTTGACCTGATCCATGCCCCTCCACAGTTTGATCATGGGGGTCTAACAGAGAGAGTTCCTTGGCTTGGTGTTTGTCCTGAAGACCTGTTCTCTACAGGTACATGTGTGTCTTTCCTAAATGATGTCCAGTCAATTCCCTTAATTCCTCCAAAACAACATCAAGTCAAGTTTTGAAGGTCCTTGAAGTCCAACTGTCGACCGCACTCCTTGGTCACTTATTCCATGTGTCTGTGGTCCTCTACACTTAAATGAAATGTAACCTTAGTAGGTGCCTCCTCTGCTCTCCCTCCTCCTGACCACATCTCCTCTCTTGATGCCAACACTGCCACAGATGCCCTCTGCCCGACTCTATCCTCCGGTCTTGACAGTGTTTGTCCCCTCTCATCCAGGCATGCATGTGAAAGACCCTCCTGTCCCGGGTTTTCCGAAGGACCCCACACGGACTGAGCTCAGGACAGCTGAAAGAAAATGGAGGAAGCCAGGGGCTCAGGCAGACCTGGCTAAGCATCAGTCCCTTCTTGCGTCCTTTTTTTCAGCCACCATCAAGGTTCTACCAGAGCAGAATTAACAGCACCAGCGACACACACTCTCTGTTCTCTACTTTCACTTCCCTTCTTAATCCTCCTGATCCTCTTTCTCCTCCTCCTCCTCCACCAAGCTCCTGTCACAAAAACAACCAAAAAGACATCAAAAAGGTTTGGGGCAGCCACTCGTATGATATGCCCTGGCTACAAAAGGGTAAAGAGTTGTGAGATGTTCACAAGTCAGAGTCCCAAACAGAACTGGTTTGAGGTCGAAAGTATGGCGGCTTTAAAGGCCAGGAAAAGGAAGTGACATCATTGGGACTAGAACCAGAAGTGATGTCGTCGAGAGCGGAAGTGACGTCATCCATCGTACTGGACTCAGGAGTGATGCTTTTGCCTCCTCCATAACACGGGGACCGGAAGTGATGTCATCGATGGCACCAGAACCTAACGGGATTTCCCTTGAATGGTCTGCAGAGGATTGAGAGAGAAAGTCAGTGCAGCTCGCCACCCTCTGGCCTGCTGTGGTACTCCTATTATTCAGGCCCTTTAGCTGCCTCCCAATCGTCATGTGTGTGACACTCCTTGTCTACTGGTAACTTTGCCACCTTTTCCTAGGATAGGGAGGCTGCTATCAGCGGTCAGTTCTCACCCTCGCTGCCACCCATGATGCCTCCTTCCAAATATCACCCAGCATTCTGCACATTTCCTCCACTCTTTGCCACTGATGTTTCCGACCTCCTCTCCTAATAATAATAATAATAATACATTTTATTTATATAGCGCCTTTCCCATGCTCAAGGCACTTCACAGAGTTTAAGATAGTATATAGCATTGTACTAAATCAGACAAATAAATAAAGAAGAGTAATATACTGTAGTAAGTTCAGAGAAATGCCTAACAGACAACATAATTGATGGTCTCGCACACACACACAGGTTACATGAGCATCTTGACAGAGAAGTAAACTGAGAGAAAGGTAACAAAGTCACGTAGAGCTAAAAGCCTTCCTGAACAGACGAGTTTTGAGTTGTTTTTTAAAAGAATTCATGGAGTCAGCTGACCTGATTAATTTCGGTAGGTCATTCCAGAGTCTGGGCGCTATACAGCTGAAGGCCCTGTCACCCATGGAGTGTAGATTAGTGGGGGGCACAACAAGATTACCAGAATCAGAGGACCTTAGTGGGCGGGCGGGCACATAGTGATGGAGAAGGTCACTGATGTAGTCCGCTGTGTCCACTTGACCCTAACCCTCTCCACTAGCTGTCCACTTGGCCCTATCCCCTCACACCTCCTTCACACCATCTCCCCCTCACTCATTCCTGCAATTACTCACATCATTTTATTTATTTATTTTATTTATAAATAATATCAAGGCTGACCAAAGTGCTGTACAATAAAAACCCAACATATCAGACAAACAATAACCAAAGGGCAAAAGAAATAGAAACACAGAAAAGCATAAGAACTGACGAGATTCATAATACAAAGTACAGGTATCCCGTGTTTAAAGTGGTTTTATTTGAATAACGCTCTTATTTTGAATGTGAAAGCCCCTTGAATATCGAGACTATAAATCTGATTAGCGCAGTTTTTTAAAATTGCGCAAAAGTGGAAATGAGAGGTTGCGACTGAACTTGCAGGTGTCACCGTCCCCCCTATGCCCAGCTCAGCGGCCATAATGGCCATTCGAACTCTTATGGAGTCACTAGCACTAGCAGGCAAGGGGGGGGGGGACATCTGTCCACGGGTGCAGCATCCAGGGGGCTCCGAATTGATGTTCCCCATTGCATTTTGGCAAACAGGAGGGGGCGTCAAATCTTCAGTTGTCCCCGGGCGCTGAAAACCTGAGCTACGCCTCTGGTCACGAGTCACCAATTCAGTTGCCAACAGTCACCATAGAGAGTGGACGTTGTCGTTGCATATTTTCGCCAGTTGTTCACTTTTTTATTGTTTCTTTTAAGCGCTTGCCCTTTCCAAACATGAACAAGCAAAAGCGTGAGTCCTAATCGGAAAGTGAAAAGAAGAGAAGAAAGCTTATTACTTTGGATAGATAGATAGATAGATAGATAGATAGATAGATAGATAGATAGATAGATAGATAGATAGATAGATAGATAGATAGATAGATAGATAGATAGATAGATAGATACTTAATTAATCCCAAGGGGAAATTCACATACTCCAGCAGCAGCATACAGATAAAGAACAATATTAAATTAAACAGTGATAACAATGCAGATATACAGACAGACAATAACTTTATATAATTTTAACATTTACCCCGCCGGGTGGAATTGAAGAGTCGCTTAGTGTGATGGAGGAACGATCTCCTAAGTCTGTCAGTGGAGCAGGACGGTGACAGCAGTCTGTCGCTGAAGCTGCAGATGTGAACCTTGAGATAATTAAAAGATACGATCGTGGCGAAACAAAAGCAAACATTGGCAGGGAACTCGGCTTCAATGAATCGACGATCAGGACAATTTTAGCAAAGGCAGATACCTACCGCGACCAAGGAAAATTGACATCAAAGACTGCAAGCATGCAATCATTGCGTAATCGCACTCCGATTATGATTGAAATGGAAGATCTCTTAACATTGAAACAATATGATGCAATGTTCTCTACGTTTGAACACCCTTAAACATCAAGTTACTGAAATGGATCCTGATGTTGGCAGAAGTGCGCTCGTCTGCTGCAACTTCCATCCATCCATTCATTATCCATCCATCCATCCATTTTCCAACCCGCTGAATCCGAACACAGGGTCACGGGGGTCTGCTGGAGCCAATCCCAGCCAACACAGGGCACAAGGCAGGAAACAATCTTGGGCAGGGTGCCAACCCACCGCAGGACACACACAAACACATCCACACACCAAGCACACACTAGGGCCAATTTAGAATCGCCAATCCACCCAACCTGCATGTCTTTGGACTGTGGGAGGAAATCGGAGCGCCCAGAGGAAACCCACGCAGACACGGGGAGAACATGCAAACTCCACGCAGGGAGGACCCGGGAAGCGAACCCAGGTCCCCAGATCTCCCAACTGCGAGGCAGCAGCGCTACCCACTGCGCCACCGTGCTGCCCTCATTCATTATCCAACCCACTATATCCTAACTACAGGGTCACGGGGTCTGCCAGAGCCAATCCCAGCCAACACAGGGCGCAAGGCAGGAAACAAACCCCGTGCAGGGCGCCAGCCCACCGCACTGCCACAACTTAGAAAGTCAAGTTGCTTGTTACAACGGATCTACGAAAGCCTGAAGAAAGAACGAACAGTCTAAAAATTCTCCCCTCCATAAATTCTTTTCTAAAACATGATGTTAGTTTTAATTAATAAAGATTTTGTTTGAATTTTGACATTTATTTTATACACACAAATACAAGTACTTTTTCCATGTAGATTTTCCATCCATTTTCCTAACTACAGGGTCACGGGGGTCTGCTGGAGCCAATCCCAGCCAACACAGGACGCAAGTCAGGAAACAAACCCCGGGCAGGGCGCCAGCCCACCGCAGTCCATGTAGATTTTCCACATTTTAAATGATGGATCAGTTATATTTTATTCCATTAGTTTTTATATTTATTTGCATAACGTGGCTATTACAATGGATTAATTAATCAAAGGATACCTGTAATAATTCTTTGCATTTATATAGTGCTTTTTCCACTACTCAAAGCGCTTAGCAATTGCAAGTTAAGGGCCCAACAGAGCGGAGTCCCTTTTTTTGGCATTTTACGGGATTCGAACTGGCAACCTTCCGATTGCCAATGCAGATCCCTAGCCTCAGAGCCACCACAGATAGTCAACATGTCACACTGGGTCAAAGGCCAGGGAGTACAAGTGTGTTTTTAAATAAGACAGCAAGTGAAGGAGCTGGCCTAATGTGCAACGGCAAATCGCAAAACCAACTGAAGAAGCCCCATCACCTCGGAGTTTGCGTCGTGTCTTAGGAACAAGTAAAGGCATCCGGGGTCTGCTGACCTTAGGGGGTGAGAAGGTATATAGGGGGGCAGCAGTTCCGAAAGATAAAATGGGGCATAAACATTAAAGGTTTCAAAAAAGAAATACAAGGATCATAAAATGGATTCGAAAACAAACTGGAAGCCAGTGAAGGGAAGCCAAAATTGGGGTAACGTGCTCATGCTTTCTTGTGCCAGTTAAAAATCGAGAAGAGGCATTTTGCACCAGCTGTAGGCGAGCAATGGAGGCCTGTTCTAATTCCAAAAAGAATACTCATGAACACCTCACTCAGCTCAGGCACATTTCCTGCCATCCTCAGACAAACTCTGATAACCTCACTTCTCAAAAAGCCAACACTTGATTTCGTCCCACGTTAACAACGACAAGCCTGTCTCTTTCCTTCCCTTTCTCTCCAGTACTCTTGAATGTGATGTTTCTAACCAGGACTCTTCCTTCCCTGCACAGTATGAGTTGCTCGATACCAACCTGTCCGGCTTCAAGAGGAACCACTCGACTGAGATGGCTCTACTGACTGTGGTCGACCAGCTACGACTTGCTAGAGCTACCAACATAGAGCGGGGAAAAGTAAAAATTGAACGGGTTAACATGTTTCTCAGTAAGTATATTTCCAATGGGGCTATTGACATGAAATTGACACCAGATGTCGGTAACAACCCAAGTAATCCACATATACAAAGAAATCAAAACAAATAAGTCCATAAATGGAGTTACGTGTAATTAAGTGGAATGACACAGGGAATACGTATTGAACACGCTTACTGAAATTTATTGAATACTTAGTAGGAAAGCCTTTGTGGGTAATGAGAGCTTCAAGACGCCTCCTGAATGGAGAAACTCACAGCATGCATTGCTCAGGTGTGATTTCGGCCCATTCTTCCACACAAACTGTCTTCAAATCTTGAAGGTCCTGGGGGTCTCTTCTACAAACTCTGATCTTCAGTTCTTTCCATCGATTTTCAGTTGGATTCCAGTCGGGTGATTGACTCGGCCATTCTAGCAGGCTTCTTTATTCTCTGAAACCAGCAGAGAGTTTCCTTGGCTGTGTGTTTGGGGTCCTTGTCTAGTTGAAATGTCCCCCCTCGTTTCTTCTTCAGCATCCTGGTAGATGGCAGCAGATTCTTATCAGGAATGTCCCGCTACATTTCTCCATTCATCCTTCCTTCAATTCTATGAAGTCTGTCAGTATTGTGGGGTGTTTTTGGGGTGATGTGCAGTGCCATTTCTCCTCCAGATATGGTGTGTGTGTAATGACATCCACAGAGTTCAGTTTTGCTCTCCTCTCACCAGACTCTACTTTCTATTCAGTATTTCATTGGCTTGTCCAAATGCTGTGCAGCAAACTTTCAACGAGCTTCAACATGACCTCTTCAGGTCGCTACACTGGCAGCACACATTAAGTTGAAATCCCTGATTCTTGCCTACAGAGTAGTCAGTGGGTCAGCGGCTGAGTATATGGAGGCACTAATGAGGTAGTGTACTCCTTCTCACCCACTCAGGTCTGCCAGTGAACAGCGTCTGGTGATGCCACCTCTGTGTGGTATGAAGTCTAATTCCAGACTCTTCTCCTGTGTAGTTCCTAGTTGGTGGAATGAGCTGCTCGCCTCCATCCGAATTGCTGACTCCCTCAATGTATTTAGGAAGCAACTGAAGGCCCATTTGTTCTGCAAATGTCAGTCTAATTGATTGAAGAGAAAGAAAAAAACTTTTGCTCTGCTGTCTTTTAAATTGTTGATTAATTTGTTGTTTATCTGTTATAATCTGTGATTGTAGATGTATGAGTTATTACATCTTTTCACTTCACTTCACTGTTACCTGCCCTGCTATACTTGCTGAACAAGCAGGCCTGAGCCTAATGTTACTCAGTTATGTTTCCTTTGCAAGTCGCTTTGGATAAAAAACTCTGCCAAGCAAATAAATGTAAATGTTTCCAGTTGGGGCTGGTGAGGCGACGCAGTGGTGCTGCCCTGCAACAAGGAGACAGGGGTAAGGAAGGCTGATGGATGAATGGAAGTTTTCTGTTCAGTTCCTGTGCTCGTGTTGGGCTCATTTTAAAGTAACAGCCAGGATCCACTCATTCCTCTCATAAACAGTTCAGTGATGCCACCTTCACAGGCGTTGTACAAAATACCTGATGGGAACCACAAGTGCCTTAGCGTGGTCTGAAAATTGAAATATTAATCTGGTGCTGTGGAATTTTCAATGCTGTCACTTAGTATACGTATATCTTATGTAGTCAAACTGAATCACACGCAGACAGGTAAACCCACAAATGAAAACTGCACCAGCTTGTACGTCTGACCAGCCATCAGACACTTTTCATGAGAAGTGCAGTAAAGATGTGAGGGTGGTTTCTTTGCAGACACATTGCTGTCACTCAATCAATTATCCCTGCCCACCCATCTGACATAATCCATTAGACCCGCCCAACCTTCTGACACTCAATTATCTAGTCCTGCTGAAGCCACTCAATCATGGAACCCAACCCCATCCTGCTGCTGCTCAATCATGTAACCCCGCCCCATCGTGCTGCTGTCCAGTCATGTAACCCCGCCCCATCGTGCTACAGCTCAATCATGTAACCCCGCCCCATCGTGCTACAGCTCAATCATGTAACCCTGCCCCATCCTGCTGCTGTTCAATCATGCAACCCCGCCCCATCCTGCTGCTGTTCAATCATGTAACCCTGCCCCATCCTGCTGCTGTTCAATCATGCAACCCCGCCCCATTCTGCTGCTGTTCAATCATGTAACCCCGCCCCATTCTGCTGCTGTTCAATCATGTAACCCCGCCTCAGCCTGTGAATTTTCCATTTCCATTTACTTATTTGGCTGATGCCTTTATCCAAGGTGACTCACAGTAATTATGATACACTTGATTAATCACCCCCTTTGCTACTTAACTGACCAGATCAATAACCCGGAAGTTTCATTGACTCGATGATTTACTCAGATGACAAAGTGTTCCTTTCATTTTTTTGAGCAGTATATTTTGATGAAGTCTGCGTGTTATCTTGCAAAAATTTAGCTGAATACTGTAATGAGAAAATCCGGTGTATGTTAACAGTATTTTTATTACAGCAACAACAACAACATTTATTAATATAGATAGATAGATAGATAGATAGATAGATAGATAGATAGATAGATAGATAGATAGATAGATAGATAGATAGATAGATAGATAGATAGATAGATAGATAGATAGATGATAGATAGATAGATACTTTATTAATCCCAAGGGGAAATTCACAATATTAGCACATTTTCATACAAACAATGTAGCTCAAAGTGCTTTACATGATGAAGAAAGACAAAAAAGAAAATAAATAAGAATTAAAATTAGGGAACACTAATTAACATAGAATAAAAGTAAGGTCTCATGGCCAGGGAGGATAGAAAAAGCAAAAAAAAAAATAAACTCCAGACGGCTGGAGAAAAAAATAAAATCTGCAGGGGTTCTGAGGTCACGAGACCACCCAGCCCCCATTCTACGTAACATAAATGACCTCAATCAGTCCTCATGGTATTCACGGTTCACATGGAAGAATTTGATGATGACGGTCATGTGGACTTCTGGCCTTTAATCCATCAGTGTAGGGACACCACGGTGCTTTGATCGGGAGGTGGTGGCGCAGATCGTCACCACAGAAAACCAGAAAAAGAATAGCAGAGAAAGCAGGGGTTAGTATGGATTTTGGAGCCACCAGGAATAATAATGATAATTAATTGAATATACAGAGCATCAGGATTTAACTAAGATGAAGCTCTCAGAAAGCCATGTTAAAGTAATGTGTTTTCAGCAGTGTTTTAAAGTGCTCCACTGTATTAGCCTGGGGAATTCCTATTGGCAAGCTATTCCAGATTTTAGGTGCATAACAGCAGAAGGCCGCCTCACCACTTCTTTTAAGTTTAGCTCTTGCAATTCTAAGCAGACACTCATTTGAAGATCTAAGGTTACAATTTGGAGTGTAAGGTGAAAGACATTCTGTGAAATAGGATGGAGCAGATTATTGAAGGCTTTGTAAACCATCAGTAGGATTTTAAAGTCAGTTCTAAATGACACAGGTAACCAGTGTATCGACGCTAAGACTGGCATTACTTTTCCTTGTTAAGATTCTGGCAGCTCCATTCTGCACTCATTGTAATTGATTGATGTTTTTTTTGGGTGGTCCTGAGAGGAGTGCGTTACAGTAATTTAGCTGTCTGAAAACAAAAGTGTGAACTAATTTCTTAGCATCTTGCAATGATATAAGAGGTCTAACTTTTGCTATGTTTCTTAAGTGAAAACATGCTGTCCTAGTGATCTGATTAATATGTGATTTAAAATTTAGATTACAGTCAACAGTTATCCCTAAGCTTTTTACCTCCATTTTGACTTTTAATCCTAATGTATCCAGTTTATTTCTAATAGCCTCATTGCATCCATTATTGCCAATCACTAAGATTTCAGTTTTCTCTTTATTTAACTTGAGAAAGTTACTATTCATCCATTCTGAGATACAGGTTAGACATTGTATTAGTGAATCAAGAGAATCGGGGTCATCAGGAGCTATTGATAAATACAGCTGTGTGTCATCAGCATAGCTGTGGGAGCTCACGTTGTGCCCTGAGATAATCTGACCTAACGGAAGCATGTAGATTGAGAAGAGCAGCGGACCCAGGATAGAGCCTTGTGGAACACCATATAGAATATCATGTGTCTTTGAGTTGTAATTACCACAACTAACAAAGAATTTTCTCCCTGCCAGGTAGGATTCAAACCAATTTAAGACCCTGCCAGAGAGGCCCACCCATTGACTAAGGCGATTTCTAAGAATATTATGATCAATGGTGTCAAATGCGGCACTCAGATCTAAGAGGATGAGAACAGATAAATGGCCTCTGTCTGCATTTACCCGCAAGTCATTTACTACTTTAACAAGTGCAGTTTCTGTGCTGTGATTTGTTCTAAAACCTGACTGAAATTTATCAAGAATAGCAGGTTTATTGAGGTGATCATTTAACTGTATAATGACTGCCTTCTCTAGAATTTTACTTAAGAAAGGCAGGTTAGAGATGAGTCTAAAATTTTCAAGAGCAGAGGGGTCGAGGTTATTTTTCTTAAGTAGGGTAACTACTTAAGTAAAGTAGTAACTACAGCAGTCTTAAGACAGTGTGGGAAGACCCCCATATCTAATGATGAATTTACTATGTCAAGAACATCATCAATTAGCACGCCCGATACTTCTTTGAAAAAATTTGTTGGTATTGTGGTCAAGGACGCAGGTGGAGGGTTTCATTTGAGAAATTATTTTATGTAAATCAGGTAAATCTATCCTAGTGAAAGAGTTTAATTTGTTTATAACGGAGTACTGGGGTTTAGGAGGATCCTTAATGTTGGGGAGATATACTATGTTATTTCTAATATCATTAATTTTTTGATTGAAAAATACAGCAATAGACTCACAAGTTTTACTGGAAGTACTTAGGAGGCATTCCTTTGAGTTACCTGGTTTAACAGACGATCAATCATCGAAAATAACACTATGGGATTACTAGCATTGTTATTTATAATCTTAGAGAAATAGCAGCGCCTCTCAAGACAGACTGTGTTATTGTATTCTGTTATTTTAACTTTTAATATTTCATAGTCAATAGTTAGTTTAGTCTTCCTCCATTTACGCTCTGCTCTACGGCATGTTCTCTTCAAATCAGACACTCTTTATGTCTTTCATGGTATAACAATGCTAGAAGATTTTTTATCTGTCTTTTCAGGTGCAACTGAGTCAACAGCAGCCCTCACTTTAGTATTAAATCTTTCCACCTTATTATTTACATTATCCTCGCTATTATAGTTGGCACTATAAACGGACTGATTGCTTAGAATGTTTGTAAGTTTTAAAGTTGCTGATGAGTCAAAGAAGCGTTTTTTTAACAATATGCTTCTCATGAGTGTTTTCTATCATTATTTCTAATTATTTCTGTTTCTATTTATGTTTTTTGTTCAAATTCAAGCTGTTATAAGAAACTAGCTGTATAAGCCTGTGCTGTAAAAAGCCCAGGCTTCTAGAAACCATCGATTCTGGCACTTTAATCAATCAAGCGAGGTTGTCTCTCCTCTGAGGTTTCATTTTGCCGATGTGCTCACCTCTGTTGTCTATCAGTGGTGTGACAGACCAGGGACCTTGCCTCACCAGAACGAGAAAGGAAGGACCAGGAAAAGGGCAGTATTTTCTCTGGAATGTAAGAGGGCAGCCTCCCTGGATTGTATGGGGGCCACAGACCTGGGGAACCCAACCCTGTGGAGCGACGTGGCCGCTGCCAGGGGGACACCTGGGCAGCTCCAGAACTGAGCTATGCAGCGCTTCCACCAGACCCGGAAGTGCTGCAGGATGTTAATTGGGGAGCACATGGAGCACTTCCAGGTGTTGTACTAAAGAGCCCATCTCAGTCCACTCGGGGAGCCGAAGTCGGGAGGCAGAGGACGGAACTTGTTGGTGAGGAGTGGATTCAGAAGAAGAAGAAGCAGTTAGAGAAAGAACTTTAATGGTGATTTGGGCACTGTGTGTTGTGTTGTGGAAAAGGGGTTGTGTAATTAACTGTGTGTGTTTTGGACTGTTGGCCTCCGCATCTGTCTGTGCCCGGGTACGAAGTTCACAGTGGCTAAGCGAGTTTCTCTCTCCTCCGATGTGCTCGCCTGAACTGATACTATATGTGAAAGATGACAGCATTAAAGGTCATAAAAAGGAAGTGATGTCATCTAGGGCGAAACCGGATGGATCCTCCTCCATAGGCTTGGACCTGGACGTGACGTCATCAAAAGGGTCGGATAAGCGGGAGACAATGGATGGATGGATGGATTTATTTCGTATGATTTTTTTGCCATTTTGGAAAAAATAACGTCACATCAAATAGGCGCTGTCGGGTCTTCCCCTCGCCCAAACACTAACCTTAAGGTCAATAAAATAGGTCCCTGATGTTAAGTCACTATTTTAGGGCTAAAATGATAAGAGAAATGTGAAACCTACTTATATACTCTGATAAGAAATAATGTTCAATACTCAAAAAGATTTGGGAAATGACCCCGTATATTGTCCGCCGAACAAAGTTGATCAGAATAATGGTTATAAATTAATCAAAAATAGATCACATCAGACAATGGCAGTTTGGTTCAATGCGTTTTTATACAAAATGGCCGCAGGAAATGACATCATCGGGGTTGGCCGGAAGTGACGTCGTAAAGAAAGCGCCGGCCGTGATGTCATCTGTGGAGGCCAGAAGTGAGTCACTGTGCAGGAACTGGAAGTGACATCGTGGAAGTCGCGTGTTTTGTTGTGGAAGCCATTTTGTGAGTCCAGAAATAAGGTAAGATAGTTCTTATTTTTCTTCTTTATTTCTGTTGGCAAAGAGAAAGAGATATCGGCGCACATAACCAACCCTTCACCTCGTGAAGTATCACTCACCTCAGGACTTGATGGCTGCTACTGATTCGCACGTGTGTGACAATACCTAATCTTAATTATTGTGAAACAAGCAAGTGGCATCCGCTTTCTGAGCAAGAGACGCACTGTCTGTGTCTGCCTGCTTGTGCTTAAGCTGCACTCCCGCTGACACGAGCACGCGGTGAAGCTCCGCTTTCGCTTTTAGGAAAAAAGTTGTACTTCATGAGGCCACTTTATATTTTTCCCCGTTGGACATTGTGGCAGGCGGCTGACGTCCATGCTCAGCCGGGATGATCCTGCACGCTATATTAAGGGGGAGCAGCCCTGGACACTGCAATACCTCCTCCTGGACACTAGATGGCCGCCCCCCTGGGATGGAACAGTGCCTCGATTTCCAACAGGGCTCCCTGAGAATTGGAGTTGGGTGCAGCCCTGTTGGATCCCGCAGGCACCGCCAGGGGGTGCTGTGTTTTGGACTCCTGAGCCCATGTGGAACTTCAAGCACCTGGAGCACTTCCGAGTGAACTATTAAAGGAGCCAGCGACCACCACTCAGCGGCCGGAGTCGGGTGGAGGAGAACAAGGTTGCCTGGGAGGAGTGGTGGTGCCGAAAGGAGAAAGTGCTTGGTGACTGTTGTGTGTTTGGGACTGTGTATTGCCTGTGGATCACGGGGAAGACGAGCGCCCACTGGGGAAGAAAATAAAAGTATTTGTTTTATTTTACACGTGCCTCCGTGTCAATCTGGGTCGGGTCGGGCACTATATAGCGCCTTTATTCACAACACGCAATATGTGATGCGAATTTTGACCAGCAGCGTAATCAGTTAGTTTACCTACAGACTGACTCCACAGTCACCATTTTTGCCACAGGGTTGGAAAGAGAGCGGTCATTTATGTGGAAACTTGCATCTATTTCATTTCTTTTTTGACCGGGAGGATAATAGCATGTAGGGTGTGATGGACGGCCGACAGTTCATCCCGGTCGACACATCCAGGCCGCTAGATGGCATCTTCCCTGCAGCATGGAGGTGCCCTGGATTCCTGCAGGGCACCAAGGGAGATGGAGTTCGGCTTCACAGCCCTACTGGGTGCCATGGGTGCCATCGTGTGATGCTGCAGGGAGACGCGGGGATTTTTATTTTCCCTGTAGCCTGGAAGTATTCCCAAGTCACAGGGACGGAAGAACAGAAGTACATTCCGGGCTTAAGAAAAATATAAGTCTTTATCCGACCTGGAAGTGCTATTGAATCACATGAACTGAAGGACAGGAGCACTTCCGGGTCAAGGACTATTTAAAGGACTGGTGCAGACCAAGCAAGCTGAGTCAGAGTTGGGAGGGAGAGTGACGGAGCTGCTGGGAGAAGAGGAGGATTGATTTACTATATATTTGATTATTGATTTATTGTTTATTGGGGGTGATGGTGGTGTCTTCTGTGGCATAATCTTTTATTTAAGAAAATAATTAAAAATATTATTAGTGCTTTTACCTGGTGTCTTGAACGTTTTGTCTGCTTCATTTGAGGAGCTACAGCGCCCTCTAGTGTCACAATGGTTATACGTGTTTGTTGCTGGGTATAGCTCAATAAAGTGTATTTAAATAAAAAAAGTCTTCATAATTATTGTATTTTATTCAAGAGCACTGTACTAGCCTAATATAAGGCATACAAAACTGACAAAAGTAAACTCATGGGTCTTCTGGTATCCTTCAATAAGGGCGCGTAAATAAAGGCGAGCTTCAAAAGGGCGACCTCAATTGGGCAGAGCGAATAAAGGCAAACGCAACAAAATTATTACAGAAAATTTATTAGATAAAGGCAATGATTGAACGTATAAAAAGGCGAAAGCAAGAATCTTAAAACATCCAATTAATTAATGCATGAACTTCTAACGAACTATTTCTGGAACAAATTTGTGAAGAAAATTTATTAGATAAAGGCAATGATTAAACGTATAAAAAGGCGAAAGCAAGAATATTTATATTGAAAATAAGAATATTATCTCTTGACGAATAATCCATTTTTGGTATGACAGCGAGACGAACATTTTCCAATCCTATATTCAGTGCATTTCCAGATGTGTTTCCCGTTGATAGTTTTCTCCTTTCTGAATGTGTAGCCTTCGACTACGAGTAGATCTGCACCTTTGTTGCTCTTCACATATTCCAGAGCCATTTGAACTAAATTATCTACGAACGCCTTTATTCGCCGCGCTCAATTGAGGTCGCCCTTTTGAAGCTCGCCTTTTTGTGCGCGCCCTTATTGAATAGAGCCATTTATTCTCACTCCTTAAAAAATACAAAATGAATTGAGCATGAACTAGTTCAAAATTGAAATGGTGACCTATGAACGTGAATGTATTCATTTCAATCTGAGGGAACTGAACTTGAAGCTCGTTCTTGTGAGGTGTGAACTCGCACAACACTGCCGCTGCACATTCAGTGAAGCTCATTGCCTTACTTACAACTGAGCACGTTAAGGCACGGGTGCCCTCCATGACTTACTCACGGCAAGGCAGGTCACTAACTGAGCCGAATCTATAGAGAGAGAGACAAGAAATCGTTAGAATATACCAACTCAGTTCAGCTTGTGGGGGGTTATAAGAACTTCCCATGGACTATGCACTAATATACAGGCTGTCACACACATGCGACTAGGAAGGAGCTGAGCGGACCAAGTGGAGGTAATTACCTGCCAGGCCAGGGGGTGCACTAAACCCACCTCTGTTATCTCTGCATGGCAAATACGGGAAAACCTGCCTGATTTAACATCACTTCCGGTTCACGGCTTATAAAACCACCATCTTCCAAAAGCCTCATCAGTTCAGTCTTGGAACTCAACCTAAGCATATCATTTTTATTTTCTTTACCCTTTTGCAGCCAGGGACAATATATGGGTGGCTGCCCCAAACCTATTTTCGTGTGTTTACAAGGTAAACATTTAACATAACTGAAATAACAAGCAAATGGCTCTTACAGATGGGATTGGCTCTAGTCTGTTCTGCAGGGGAGAAAGAGCGCCCCCTGCTGGATACAAGGGTGATAGAACCTACTCTAACCCTAAAATGCCACAGGAGCCATGTTAAAAAAAATAAAAGACATAAACAGACAGGGCAAGTCAATGCTTTGGATTCCAGCTCAGCCATTGCAGCTAGAGACCCCCCCCCCCCCCCCCCCAAAAAAAAGCAAAAAACACCATAAACACACTGGGTGTCCGGCCTTAGTGCTGCTAACCATCCAGGGTGTTTTGGGGGTCAATGGCACACCCACACACATGGGCTTTAGGCCCATTTTAGGAATTAAGACTTATAATGAGTGAATAAAACGTTTACCTGCTCTCCTCCTTGGTTGCTGTACCATCTCCAAATAAGTTTGTGGTAAATGACAAAGTGAAGTTGATCCTGGTTTGGTCTGTTTGTGATCGGTGCCAATGAAAGAGGCAAAGGGGAGGGGGTGCCAACTCTTTATTAATGCCTGTAGTTTTGGGATGGGGTGTCCAACAAGCTCATACAGGTTTGATAGTCAGATATCTGGAAACGTTTACCACATAGTGGTAGGAAAGCTAAAATATTTGCAGAAAAACCTCACAACAACACTAAGAGAACATGGAAGCTCCACACAGACAGAACTGTCCCTGTCATTTTCTTCCTGCCCACGTTGAAAGGAGCTCTAGAACTGAGCATCGTCCTGAAGGTGCGCACCCTTCAAGAAGCTATAATGTCACCTGGCGTTAGATTGGCAGTTTCTGCTCTCGCTGCTCCTTTGTGGGTAACATAAGTGTTTGTTTCTTTTATCACTTGTCAAAGGGATTGGGGGGGCTTACAGATTACAAAATCAATGACCGTAAAAATAACCCGAGCACAGGCACAAAGCATCTGCATGTAGTGCGCGACTCCTGCTGTCATCCTCGGCAAATCATTATTTGGAAACAATGCCCTGCGACTGACAGCTGCTTGTCTCCCCGTCGCTCCGCTCTTCTCTTGCTCTTCTCTCTTTCTAAATCCCCTTAAACCGAATACATATTTTTTTTCCTGTTTTGATCGATTTCCCTACTCTAACTGTGTGCCAAGACTGATTTCATCTGGAGACTCGTCTGTTGACAGCGAGGAGATGGCAATATGAGTCCTGCCAGCAGCCAGACAGCCCAGTGGCTCCCTGCTGGCAGTGCTCCTTATCTCTGGGACCTGCTTCTGAATAATCAGAACGGGCTGGTAAGTGCCACACCGTGCCAGACTGACCTCCCCTGAAAGGCTTTACATTTAGAAAAGAGTGGTCTCTTTCAGGGGATCAGCTGCCTGCACTGCAGTACCACAGCTCAACTGTGCCCAGAGGAAGACTGGCATTGAATTCAAGGTGAATGACAGCCTTGTGCCTTGGTGGGGATGGCTTCAGGGCCGGGTTGCAACACATCCTAAAGTGAGTAAATGTATATTAGGAGTTTTGGAAAAATAAACATGTGAGATCCTGAGAGACCAATACCCCCTGGCTGTCTGGCATTGCTGTGTGCAGCCATTGGAGGCACAGGGCCTTGCCAGCGATCCTCTTGCTTCCGGCTCTTGATGATGCAGAACTTAAGTATTTCTCACATCCTTTTAATTCAGTTTAGGGTTACGCCTGTCTGAGCATCACTGGATGGAGGGCAGGAACCAGCGGTGAATATGTAGACAGTACACTGCGGGGTCCGCTCAAGTGCACCCCAAAAAGGACCCAACATTTATGGACCAGCAGACAGTGAGGCAGTGTGGCGTAGCGGCTAAAGCACTGGACTCTCACCATTATAGGCCTCCCCTGGGCAAAGCAGCGCACTGGGGCTCCTACCTGCACAACCACTCACAGGAATGAAAATGTAAATGGTCGATAAAATTAAACACACATATATATTTATTGTATTGGTACTTCCAACAAAGTCAGTGTTTAAACATTAAAAAACATGCTGTACAGCAAAGATTAATCAACACAGATATATGAACAATATAACATGAGCCTTGAAGAACACAAACATTTCAGCACGTAAATGATACTCAATAGGTAAACCATACAAAGATGGCACCGTATGAAGTTAATATGAATTATTTATTATTACACAAACACATGTGAAGTTTCTTTACAAAGAATTGAGTTGAAGTGACGTTAACATATATAAGCTTTTACATTCTGTAGTGCGTGAGATCCGTACACTGTCACAGATTCTTATCTGGCCGGGACGCCTCTTCATTGTATGGACCGGGGGAGCAAGCAAGGTCAGGACAGTACCTCCCTCAGAACTCTAGATGGCAGCCCCCCTGGGTTGCATGGGATTTTTGAACTCAAGCCTGTTGCGGTCCGTAGCCACCACCAGGGGGTGCTGCAGTGTTTCCTGAGCCCATGTGGGCAGGTTCTTCCTCCACAACCAGAAGTGCAACCAGAGGTGGGTCGTCAGACACCTGGAGCATTTCTGGGTGGGCTATAAAAGGAGCCAGCAGCCACCACTCTGGGAGCCAGACTCGGGAGGAGGGAGACAAAGCTGGCTGGAGAGGAGTGGAGGAGAAAAGAAGAAGAAAAGTATTGTGGTGATTGTGTTGGGTGCTTATTGGGATTGTGTTGTGCCTGTGGGAACTGGGGAAGGCGTTGTCCACAGGCGAAGAAAAAAATAAAACATTTATTTGTTTTAGAAGTGTGCATCCCGTATCTGTCTGTGTCGGGTCAGGTGTTGATATAGCGCCTTTGTCACAACACATACAGGCACGTGTGGCTGCAGAGGTGAACGTGATACTAAAACAAAGGCAAATGCAAATGTCCACTTGTAACACAATAACAAATATTGATAGTTTAGTATAGTATAGTAGAGCATATACAGTGCATCCAAAAAGTATTCACAGCACATCACTTTTTCCACATTTTGTTCTGTTACAGAATTCTACACACAACACCCCATAATGACAACGTGAAAAAAGTTTACTTGAGGTTTTTGCAAATTTATTAAAAATAAAAATCTGACAAATCCCATGTCCATAAGTATTCACAGCCTTTGCTCAATACTTTGTCGATGCACCTTTGGCAGCAATTCCAGCCTCAAGTCTTGTTGAATATGATGCCACAAGCTTGGCACACCTATCCTTGGCCAGTTTCGCCCATTCCTCTTTGCAGCACCTCTCAAGCTCCATCAGGTTAGATGGGAAGTGTCGGTGCACAGCCATTTTAAGATCTCTCCAGAGATGTTCAATCGGATTCAAGTCTGGGCTCTGGCTGGGCTACTCAAGGACATTCACAGAGTTGTCCTGAAGCCACTCCTTTGATATCTTGGCTGTGTGTTTAGGGTTGTTGTCCTGCTGAAAGATGAACCGTCGCCCCAGTCTGAGGTCAAGAGTGCTCTGGAGCAGGTTTTCATCCAGGATGTCTCTGTACATTGCTGCAGTCATCTTTCCCTTTATCCTGACTAGTCTCCCAGTCCCACAGCATGATGCTGCCACCACCATGCTTCACTGTAGGGATGGTATTGGCCTGGTGATGAATGGTGCCAGGTTTCCTCCAAACGTGACGCCTGGCATTCACACCAAAGAGTTCAATCTTTGTCTCATCAGACCAGAGTATTTTCTTTCTCATGGTCTGAGAGTCCTTCAGGTACCTTTTGGCAAACTCCAGGTGGGCTGCCATATGCCTTTTACTAAGGAGTGCCTTCCGTCTGGCCACTCTACCATATAGGCCTGATTGGTGGATTGCTGCAGAGATGGTTGTCCTTCTGGAAGGTTCTCCTCTCTCCACAGAGGACCTCTGGAGCTCTGACAAAGTGACCATCGGGTTCTTGGTCACCTCCCTGACTAAGGCCCTTCTCCCCCGATCGCTCAGTTTAGATGGCCGGCCAGCTCTAGGAAGAGTCCTGGTGGTTTCGAACTTCTTCCACTTACGGATGATGGAGGCCACTGTGCTCATTGGGACCTTCAAAGCAGCAGAATTTTTTCTGTAACCTTCCCCAGATTTGTGCCTCGAGACAATCCTGTCTCGGAGATCTACAGACAATTCCTTTGACTTCATGCTTGGTTTGTGCTCTGACATGAACTGTCAACTGTGGGACCTTATATAGACAGGTGTGTGCCTTTCCAAATCATGTCCAGTGAACTGAATTTACCACAGGTGGACTCCAATGAAGCTGCAGAAACATCTCAAGGATGAGGATGAAATGTGGAAAAAGTGATGCGCCGTGAAGACTTTCCGGATGCACTGTATATATTGACAGCAAGTCACAACATACAAAGATTAGCATGGGGCCCCTATGCTTGTGGGCACAACTGCCCAGCATGCCCATGCATTAAGATGGCCCTGTGTGACCCTAAGCGAGTCATATAGTCAGCGTGGGCAGTGGCTATAACAATAATCTGTGATATTATAGACAAACATCTCTATATATACAGTATAAAATCCAATGTCTGTCTATCTGCCTGTCCTCTTTTCACAAGAGAATTACTTAACGGATTTAGATAGTGTTTTTTTTCCTGTAATTTGCTCAAACATTCCGGTTCGAGCAATTCATCGAGAGGGACTCATCGGGCTGCGGGGAAGGGGGGGCGGGGCCTTCCTCACTCACACGTCTGCATCGGGGTGTAACCTTAACTCCGCTTAGCTAGCAAACGAGAGAACTGCTTAGTGGATTTAGATCGGGTTTTTGTTTCCAGAATTTGCTTGAACATTCCGGTTGATTCTGTGACTTCTCTCATCCCGCTAAGTATCATAAGTTCGCTTGCAGGAGCGATTTATTCGCGCTAATCCGAGGGAGTGGCTGCAGGCCGAGGGGAGGGGGAAGTGTGACGTCAGGAGCCGGGCAGGTCTAGTTGGTCTACCTGTCGCCACATTAAAGAGTGTAGCTTGCCTCTGCTTAGCTAGCGATACCTTTCAGTTTAGTCAGTCAGTCATTTTCCAACCCGCTATATCCTAACACAGGGTCATGGGGTCTGCTGGAGCCAATCCCAGCCAGCACAGGGCGCAAGGCAGGAACAAACACCGGGCAGGGCGCCAGCCCACCGCAGGGTGCATATACATATTGATTTTTAAAGTTTATCCTCTTTCACTACTACTGCAGGGGACAGCTAGTACAGAATAAAGATAACGACTGCATGACTTATGGCACAGACTGAAAGGGGCTTTTCTTCCAAGACCAAACCAGAGGCATAACACTCAATAAACCAACAATGAATGATTCGATCGTTTATTCCGTACTTAAACTGATACCAAGACAGCTGGTCACATTTCCTTTGATTTCCCAGTTGGAGCACAGGCCAGGTGAAGTGACCTGCTCAGGGCATCAGAAGTGAGATTAGAGCCCACCATCTCAGGATTTGAAACCCAAGCTCTTCATACTGACTTAACGATCCCGGTGTAGTGGTTAAGTCAGTCTATTCATTGAGCCAGTGTATTCAAAAATGAGTAATTAATTAGTCCGTGAATTAGGTATCGTGTCTATGATATCCATCCATCCATCCATCCATTGTCTCCCGCTTATCCGAGGTCGGGTCGCGGGGGCAGCAGCTTGAGCAGAGATGCCCAGACTTCCCTCTCCCCGGCCACTTCTTCTAGCTCTTCCGGGAGAATCCCAAGGCGTTCCCAGGCCAGTCGAGAGACATAGTCCCTCCAGCGTGTCCTGGGTCTTCCCCGGGGCCTCCTCCCGGTTGGACGTGCCCGGAACACCTCACCAGGGAGGCGTCCAGGAGGCATCCTGATCAGATGCCCGAGCCACCTCATCTGACTCCTCTCGATGCGGAGGAGCAGCGGCTCTACTCTGAGTCCCTCCCGGATGACTGAGTTTCTCACCCTATCTTTAAGGGAAAGCCCAGACACCCTGCGGAGGAAACTCATTTCAGCCGCTTGTATTCGCGATCTCGTTCTTTCGGTCACTACCCATAGCTCATGACCATAGGTGAGGGTAGGAACATAGATCGACTGGTAAATTGAGAGCTTTGCCTTACGGCTCAGCTCCTTTGTCACCACGACAGACCGATGCAGAGCCCGCATTACTGCGGAAGCCGCACCGATCCGCCTGTCGATCTCACGCTCCATTCTTCCCTCACTCATGAACAAGACCCCAAGATACTTGAACTCCTCCACTTGAGGCAGGATCTCGCTCCCAACCCTGAGAGGGCACTCCACCCTTTTCCGGCTGAGGACCATGGTCTCGGATTTGGAGGTGCTGATTCCCATCCCAGCCGCTTCACACTCGGCTGCGAACCGATCCAGAGAGAGCTGAAGATCACGGCCTGATGAAGCAAACAGGACAACATCATCTGCAAAAAGCAGTGACCCAATCCTGAGTCCACCAAACCGGACCCCCTCAACACCCTGGCTGCGTCTAGAAATTCTGTCCATAAAAGTTATGAACAGAATCGGTGACAATGGGCAGCCCTGGCGGAGTCCAACTCTCACTGGAAACGGGTTCGACTTACTGCCGGCAATGCGGACCAAGCTCTGACACCAGTTGTACAGGGACCGAACAGCCCTTATCAGGGGGTCCGGTACTCCATACTCCCGGAGCACCCCCCACAGGATTCCCCGAGGGACACGGTCGAACGCCTTTTCCAAGTCCACAAAACACATGTAGACTGGTTGGGCAAACTCCCATGCACCCTCCAGGACACTGCTAAGGGTGTAGAGCTGGTCCACTGTTCCACGACCAGGACGAAAACCACACTGTTCCTCCTGAATCCGAGGTTCGACTATCTGACGGACCCTCCTCTCCAGAACCCCAGAATAGACTTTTCCAGGGAGGCTGAGGAGTGTGATCCCTCTGTAGTTGGAACACACCCTCCGGTCCCCCTTCTTAAAGAGGGGGACCACCACCCCGGTCTGCCAATCCAGAGGCACTGTCCCTGATGTCCATGCGATGTTGTAGAGACGTGTCAACCAAGACAGCCCTACAACATACAGAGCCTTTAGGAACTCCGGGCGTATCTCATCCACCCCCGGGGCCCTGCCACCAAGGAGTTTTTTGACCACCTCGGTGACCTCAGTCCCAGAGATGGGGGAGCCCACCTCTGAGTCCCCAGGCTCTGCTTCCTCATTGGAAGGCATGTTATTGGGATTGAGGAGGTCTTCAAAGTACTCCCCCCACCGACCCACAACGTCCCGAGTCGAGGTCAGCAGCGCACCATCCCCACCATATACAGTGTTGACACTGCACTGCTTCCCCCTCCTGAGACGCCGGACGGTGGACCAGAATCTCCTCGAAGCCGTCCGAAAGTCGTTCTCCATGGCCTCCCCAAACTCCTCCCACGCCCGAGTTTTTGCCTCAGTAACCACCGAAGCTGCATTCCGCTTGGCCTGCCGGTACCTATCAACTGTCTATGATATCAACCAATTATTCATATATTCATTCAGTCACTTGTCTAGTCCAGGGCTCGCCAGCTCCAGTCCTGGAGGACCACCGTGGCTGCAGGTTTTCATTCTAACCCTTTTTTTAATCAGTGCCCTGTTTGTGCTGCTAAGTTACTTCATTTTAACTGAATTGCTTCATTTCTTTCCTTAAATGGCACCCACACTGAAGTGAAATGTGAAGTGAGTGAGCCAACAGAAGAAAGAACTCAAACTCCAACCAGTTGCTTCATTAGGCGTCGAGTCCTGTTGTTAATTAAACCCGTTCTTTAATTCCATGGCTTCTTGCTGCTCTGGTGGTGCATTAGCAGACATTTCCAAAACTGTTGATTTTCTCTTTTGTAAGAGCACTGGGGTCCTGAGCAGATCAACATTCCTGAGACGTTCACCTTTCTTTATTTTCAGATATTGTATGATGGACACCAGTTGTTTTGGCTCATTTTGTATCTCATTATTGTTTGGCTGCTAATTAAGAAAAAAGAAACAATTGAGGGGTCTGAGACTTCAAAGCAAATCAATTAAAATTAATTCAAAAGAAGTGAATTAGCCCTCCGGGTGCTCCGGTTTCCTCCCACAGTCCAAAGACATGCAGGTTAGGTGAATTGGCGATTCTAAATTGGCCCTAGTGTGTGCTTGGTGTGTGGGTGTGTTTGTGTGTGTCCTGCGGTGGGTTGGCACCCTGCCCGGGATTGGTTCCTGCCTTGTGCCCTGTGCTGGCTGGGATTGGCTCCGGCGGACCCCCGTGACCATGTGTTAGGATTCAGCGGGTTGGGAAATGGATGGATGGATGGATGGTGAATTAGCAGTGGGTGGCGCAGTGGGTAATACTGCTGCCTCACAGTTAGGAGACCTGGGTTTGTTTCCCAGGTTCTCCCTGCGTGGAGTTTGCATGTTCTCCCTGTGTCTGAGTGGGTTTCCTCCCACAGTCCAAAGACATGCAGGTTAGGTGCATTGGCGGTCCTAAATTGTTCCTAGTGTGTGCGGGTGTGTGCACCATGTGGTGGCCTGGCACCCTGCCCGGAGTTTGTTTCCTGCCTTGCGCCCTGTGTTGGCTGAGATTGGCACTAGCAGACCCCCGTGACCCTGTAGTTAGGATATAGCAGGTTGGATAATAGATGGATGGATAAATTAGCAGCAAAAACAGGTCACTCATTAAGAAAGCCCTGGTCAGGGTCACCAATGATCTTCTGATAACAGCAGATACTTGTTCCCCTTCTTTACTCATCCTCCTTGACCTGACAGCTGCTTTTGACACAATAGACCACAACATCCTCCTTCACCGCCTGCAATACACCATTGGACTCTCAGGAAATGTTCACAGTTGGTTCACATCTTACCTGACCGGCAGAACTGAGCATGTCGCCCTGGGCAGCGCAAAATCTCACACCCACAACATCACCTGTGGTGTCCCACAGGGCTCTTTGCTAGGCCCCATCCTTTTCACCATCTACATGCTCCCTCTTGGAAATGTCATTAACAGACATGGTTTATCTTTCCATTGCAATGCTGATGACACTCAGCTTTACCTCAGGACTACCCCTACCTCCTCTATTGTTCCTCTGCCAACATCTACATTGACTACCTGCCTGAAGGAGATAGAGGCATGGATGAGGCTCAATTTTCTTCAGCTAAACAGATCCAAAACAGAAGCCATCTTAGTTGGCACATCACACCATCTCCACTCTTCTACCATCCCCAGTATCACTTTCGCTGGCCAAAATATCCCCTTTTCCACATCTGTTGCCAATTTGGGTGTTAAAATTGGACCCTCAACTCACCTTTGACACCCACATCAAACACCTCTGTAAGTCTTCTTTCTACCACCTCAAGAACATCGCCAAACTCCACCCAAGTCTCACCCTGGTAGCTCGTCCATGCCTTTGTCTCCTCCAGGCTGGATTACTGTAATGCACTCCTCCTCATTGGGATTCCTGGCAAGAGTATCCAGAGACTTCAGTATATTCAGAACAGCACTGCAAGGGTCCTGATGAGAGTGCAAAAGCATGATCACATCACCCCCATCCTGAAAACCCTTCACTGGCTCCCCGTCCTACTCAGAATAGAGTACAAGGTCTCCCTCCTCACCCATCAGTGCATTTATGCCCCCCCTTTACTTGCAGGAACTTCTTACCCCTCATACCTCCTCACGTACCCTCCACTCTGTACACACTAACACCCTCCAAGTCCCCTAAGCTCAGCAGCATGGGTGACAGGGCCTTTTCATCTGTGGCACCGAGGCTGTGGAACGCCCTCCCTGACTACCTGAGAGCCCCACAGTCGACTGATGTTTTTAAATGGAATCTAAAAACTCATCTTTTTAGAAAGATATTTTGTTAAAGTATAAATAGATTTTCTTGTTTTATTATTTTTATTTTTACTCTGTAGCACTTTGAGATTGCTAAAATATAAAGTGCAATATAAATAAAATGTATTATTATTATTTATTATTAGAAAAGGGTTAGAATGAAAAACTGCAGCCCTCCAGGACTGGAGTTGGGGACCCCTGGTCTAGTCAGTCAGTCATGGAATCAGTTAATCATTTTGTAAGCATAAGTTTAATATGTCACTGTGCTCTGTCCAGATCTATCTTATAAAATGTGCTTGTTTCTGCTCACATGCACTGCTGATTCGGCACAGGGGCTCAGATACAACTGCCAGGCAAGCAGATGGGTTTGGGACAAATGGACAGCGGGCGGTCAGACAGTGAGATGCCGTAACGGTGTGCTGTTTCTATCTGTTAAGTCAGCATGCAATTGTACCCTCGTTTAAGCACCGTTGTCTTGTTTGGAATTGCATGTTCTCTATACAGCTTTCAGTTAATCCAAAATGCGGCTGCAAGAATTATTACAAGAACAAGAAAATACGAACACATAACTCCAGTTCTTAAATCCTTACACTGGCTCCCGGTTAAGTTTAGGGCAGTTTTCAAAATCCTTCTTTTAACATATAAAGCATTAAATGGTCAAGGTCCGGCTTACTTGTCTGAACTTATCATGACTTACAAACCTGAGCGCACATTAAGATCTCAAGATGCCGGTCTGCTTATGATTCCAAGGATTAATAAAATAACAGTGGGAGGTCGAGCTTTTAGTTACAGGGCCCCTAAACTGTGGAGTGGTCTGCCTGCTACTATAAGAGATGCCCCTTCGGTCTCGGCTTTTAAGTCCCGGCTGAAGACTCACTACTTCAGTTTAGCATATCCTGACTAGAGCTGCTGATTAACTGTACAGACTGCATCTCTGTTGCTAGTCATTAGCACTTAAACATAAGTAACATGACAGTTATAATTGTATACTAACCCTCACTTATTCTGTTTCTCTTCTCGGTACTCAAATGTGGCACTTGGTGCCACGGCCCACCTGCCAAGTTGTTTTGCCTGCCTAAGGAAAAGTCATCCCTGATGAAGGATCGGAGGAATCGTGGGAAAGAGGGGTCCTTTCATCGGATTGGCTGGCCCAACACTGTTTCAGCCATGGAATGGCCAAATGGGGGAGGCAGCTTGAAGGATGAGGTCTCCAGGACTCTACACAAATCCAAATCTTATTATGGGATATATCATCTACTGTTAAATTCTGCTCTGTACTTCTAAAATTTATATTTTTTATTTCTTACTATATTGAGAAATTGTTCTGTTCTGTGTACTGCATTGTATTGTATTGACCCCCTTCTTTTGACACCCACTGCACGCCTGGAAAGGGGTCTCTCTTTGAACTGCCTTTCCTAAGGTTTCTTCCATTTTTTCCCTACTAGGTTTTTTTGGGAGTTTTTCCTTGTCTTCTTAGAGAGTCAAGGCTGGGGGTCTGTCAAGAGGCAGGGCCTGTTAAAGCCCATTGCGGCACTTACTGTGTGATTTTGGGCTATACAAAAATAAACTGTATTGTATTGTATTGTATTGTATGTTCACCTAAGGGGGGGGGTCCTGTAAGTGGAGAAAAACAGTATAAAGCCTTGGCACACTGCCAAGCACACCATTGATGCCAATGAATGGATGGAAGGGAGCGTCATCCGGTCCTGAAAATGCCTTCCACTTCACCGACGACATTGACAGACTCTTCACCTCGTGCCCCTACTCCCGGTTTTGTCATGGGCTTCCTTCATCTGTTATGCAGCGTTGGCCGACATTAAACAAAGCTAAGTTATTTCCCTTGCGTGATTTCTTGCCGCCGTATCACTAGGGAGTGGTATCGCCTTTTATGTCATATCTATACAGATTCGAGTTATGTAACAATTACAAAAGAACTCATTCCCAGGGAGCTGGCGCCCCCTGCTGATGAATCCATCAATCATACATTCAATCAGACAGTCAGCTAGTCATTCATAATTCATTCATCCATATTACTAATCCATATTACTAACCGAGAATAAACCGGATATGGACGCAGGTACATGGCATGCCCATGGACGCAGGAGACATAGTGCGCAGGCGCCGATAGCTCAACTAACGGAAATACGAAATAAAGCAACGAGCACAGACAATACGGAACCCTAACCGTCCACACTACACAGCATAGTCAAACCCGACATAGTACGGAAGGTGCGGGCACCTACAACGCGCGTCTAACACACCGCAGGCAGACTCCCGAGATGGTACAGAAGTCCCAGAGATACGGACTCCACAGCATATGTGAATCACATTACAGTAATACAATAATATGAGTACTCACAGACAAAACAAACACAACAGGCTTCGGCGTCCCGCCCCACAATCAAACCGGAGAGAGCACGGCGTCCCCAAACGTCCACAAAACACAGCATAGTCAAACCCGAGATAGTACGGAGGGCGCATGCGCCTACAACGACTACCACATGAAACACACACACGGCACCGGAGGTATAATATTAGCTCAACTAACGTAAATAAGCGCCTACAACGCGTCACGGCTCAAAAACAAAGGAGCTCAACTAACGTAAATAAGAAATGAGGCAACGCGCCCATAGGTAACGACACAGCCACACAAAAAAGAGGATTCAGCCCCCCGCCCCAGAGTGAAACGGGAAAAAGTACGGAGTCCACAAAGGTCCACCATACACAGCATAATAGTATGGAAGGCGCGAGTTAGTACGAAAGCCGAAGGAGCCTACAATGCGTAATAAGAATAAACGAACGCTCCGTTTTAAACGTACGTCATCCTCACACGTCCAAACTGTAATAAGAATAAACGAACGCATAAGTGAATCACATTACAGTGATGCATTATTAACAATACAACCACAGAAAACGCTCCGTATTAACAGTAAGTGCAATTATTCATATTACTAACGGTAAACAACGGAGAACTAATGGAGTCACGATCACGGCTCCAAAACTATACAGCTCCACTAACGGAGCTACAAACATGAGCCCGCATGGACAAAAACAATAGAGGTCGGCGCCTACAATGCGCGTCTGAAACCGCGGAAGCAAAACTGTCTCGACTCCAAAACCAAACAGCTCGACTAACGGAGCTACAAACATATCTCATACATTCATCAATGTATTTCAGATTACCCAACACCGGGGGTAGGCGAGCGAAGTGAGCAGGGGGCAGAGCCCCCTTGTTCATTAGAACATGAGAACAATCTGGATGAGAAAAGGCCATTCAGCCCAACAAATCTCTCCAGTCCTCTCCGCTTAATTCTTCCAAAAAAACATCAAGACGATTTTTGAAAGTCTCTTGAATAAGTGGTCGCTTATTCCAAGTGTTTGTGGTTCTCTGTGTATAGAAAAACTTCCTAATGTTTGTGTGAAATTTACCTTTAACAAGTTTTCAACTGTATCCCTGTGTTCTTGATGAACTCATTTTAAAGTCACCGTCTCGATCTGCTGCACTAATTCCCTTCATCATTTTAAACACTTCAGTCAGGTCTCCTCTTCATCTCTGTAAAGGCTCAGCTCTTTTAATCTTTCCTCGTAACTCATCCCCTGTAGCCCTCTAATCAGCCTCGTCGCTCTTCTCTGGACCTTCTCTAGTGCTGCTATGTCCTTTTTGTAGCCTGGAGACCAAAACTGCACACAGGACTCCAGATGAGGCCTCACCAGTGTGTTATAAAGCTTGAGCAGAACCTTCTGTGACTTGTACTCCACACATCAAGGCGCTATATAACGTGACATTCTGTTAGCCTTCTTAATGGCTTCTCAACACTGTCTGGCAGTTGATAGTGTCAAGTCCACTTCGACTCCTAAATTCTTTTCATATGGTGGTCTTTAAATTTTCAGACCTCCCATTGTGTATTCAAAAGACCACTTGCTCAATCAATCAGTCAGTCCATCCACCAATAACTTTTAAATCAAGCAACCACCCAATCAATCAATCCATTGTTTAATAAGTCACACAATTAACCAATTAATTAATCATCTAGTAGTTAGGAAGACAGTCATTCAGATAGCCAATTCATTCATTTATTCATCAACTCATCACTCAACCCCTGGGGAGCCCCTGTAGCTGCAGGTTTTTGTTCCAACCAGCTCCTGTTTTAAATTGGACCCCCGGCCTAATTGAGTGAACTGTTATTTGTGTTTTGGGAACAATGTAGAGATTCAAAAACTGAGTTTGGTAAAAATAAATAAATAAATAAAATGTACTAAGCAGTTATATGAGAGTAATGTATATTTGTTTCCTTTTTAACAATATTTTCATCTTGATTTTAATTCTACTTTTTCAGGTCTTCTAATTGTTTAATTAATGCTTCTTCTTCTTCTTCTTGTTCTTCTTATTATTCTTGTTCTTCTTCTTCACCTTCTTCTTCTTCTTCTTCTTCTTCCTCCTGCCCCATTACAGGTTGTCACAACATATCGTCTTTTTCCCATTTCTTCCTGTATTGTTGTCCGCATGTTGATCTGGCAAAATTTTACACTGGATGCCTTTCCAGACGTAACTCTCCCCATTTATCCAGGATTGGGACCGGCACGAAGAAACACATTGGTTTGTGCATCCTCTGTGGCTGGGTTAATTGTTTAATGACTCCATTATTTAGTAATTGGTGGGTCTGCTGCTAAAGTAGTGGTAGCCTTTCACAGTTCAGTGTTGTCTGTCTGGCTGTCTGCTCCGCTCTGCTCGTTGTCATTATTAAGATACAATGAAGGGGGCAAACTGCACAGAGAAAGGGCAAAGTATAATGTCATGTCATGTCATTGTCCAGCCCGTTATATCCTAACACTGGGTATAATGAAATTAACAAAAGAGAGTTAAGCATTTAAATCTCTAGCTTAAACAGACATATTTGTAAATGTCTTATAAATGTAAAAGTCATGCTGCTGTGCTTTTCTGAATGTAGAATAAGAGAACGAACAAAAGCAGCTAATTAAGTGAGAGATCAGCACTAGCAGTTGATGTCACTCCTTATGAATCTGGTTGGCACAAAAACCTGCAGCCACAGTGGACCCCCAGGACTGAGTCTGAGAACCCCCAGCTCAACCTATCAGTCAACCACCACTTAGGCAGGCAGACAGACAGACAGACAGACAGGTAGGCAGTGTGGTGCGATGTGATGCGGTGTTGTAGTTAAGGCCTCACACTTCAGACCTCAAGCTTGTAGGTCCAAATCTCACCACTAATTCCACTGTGTGACTCTGAGCGAGTCACTTCATCTGCCTGGGCTCCAACTTGAAAAACCCAAGAAATGAAATCAACTTTACGTCAAATGCTGCAACTCATCTTAGATAAAGCCATTGGGGCAAATAATGAAAATATCAATCATTCAGGTAGTCAGTCAGTCAGTCCGTCAGTGAGGTAATGAATTAGCCAAATCAATTATTCGAGCATTCATTCTGCTAAGTTACAACCAGGGTTTACTTCCTGGGTTATGCTTATTTTAAGTTTAATTTTTTTGTTGCTTTTGAGATATGATTTTTCATCTGCTCTTTGTATTTTATGTTTATTTATTGTTTACTATGTAAGTACAGTATTGCATATCTGAGTTGTTTTCTCGTGTTCCTTGTGTGAAACCCATAAGAGGTGGGGCCCCTCTGATGTCACTGGTGTTAGGACCGCCCTCTGCCTTTATATTCTGGTGTAAGAGACGGGTCTGCTGGAGTTTGTGCAGGAAAGATGGTGTTGTAAGTACTGCTTTGAGTGTCCAAGTTTTCTGATTTTTTTTTTGTTGTTATTGTTTGTAGCTGTTGGTATTGGGTTGTAGATTTGGATTAGAGTCCATTTTTTTATTCTATTTTTTAATGTTTATTCAAAATAAAACTGCTATGATTGACCTCACACAGTAGCCAAAGTGGTGTGATACCTATCACCCTTTTCATCATTCATTCATTCATTCATTCATTCAGTCAGTCAGTCAGTCAATCATTTAATCCATCATTACATTATTTGGTTAGTTAATTCTTCAATTTGCAATTCAGATAATCAATACATTCAGCAATCATCAAGCAAGTCAGTAAGTGAGGAAATCATTCATTTATTCATTCAATCCATCACTACATCAACTGGTTAATTATTCAGTTTTCTAGTCAGATAGTCAATAAATTCAGCAATCATCAAGCAAGTCAGCAAGTGAGGAAATTATTCATTCATTCATTCATTCATTCATTCAGTCAGTCAGTCAGTCAGTCAGTCAGTCAGTCAGGCATTCAATCCATTGCTACATCATTTGGTTAATCTTTCAATTTTCTTGTCAGATTGTCAATAAATTCAGCAATCCAGTCAGTAAGTGAGGAGATTAATTATTCTTTCATTCATTCAATGAACCTGTCTGTCTGTCTGTCTGTCTGTCTGCCTGCCTGCCTGTCTGCCTGCCTGCCTGTCTGTCTGTCTCTCTGTCTGCCTGCCTGTCTGTCTGTCTCTCTGTCTGTCTGTCTGTCTGCCTACCTGCCTGCCTGCCTGCCTACCTGTCTGTCTGTCTGTCTGTCTGTCTGTCTGTCTGCCTGCCTGCCTGCCTGCCTGTCTGCCTGCCTGCCTGCCTGTCTGTCTGCCTGCCTGTCTGTCTGTCTGCCTGTCTGTCTGCCTGCCTGCCTACCTGTCTGTCTGTCTGCCTGCCTGTCTGTCTGTCTGTCTGTCTGCCTGTCTGTCTGTCTGTCTGCCTGCCTGTCTGTCTGCCTGTCTGTCTGTCTGTCTGTCTGCCTGCCTGCCTGTCTGTCTGTCTGTCTGTCTGTCTGTCTGTCTGTCTGTCTGCCTGCCTGTCTGTCTGTCTGTCTGTCTGTCTGCCTTTCTGTCTGTCTGTCTGTCTGTCTGCCTGTCTGTCTGTCTGTCTGTCTGCCTGCCTGTCTGTCTATCTGCCTGCCTGCCTGTCTGTCTGTCTGCCTTTCTGTCTGTCTGTCTGTCTGCCTGTCTGTCTGTCTGTCTGCCTGCCTGCCTGTCTGTCTGTCTGTCTGTCTGTCAGTCGGTTCCATCCTATGTGAATATTCAGGTGGTATTCTTCCAAAGCCTCCTTCCCCTTGTAAGGCCAGACACACTGCAGCTCAGCACCAACAGCACACAAATCTCAAAGAGAGATAAAGGCCACCACTGCGGCATCGGGCGCCACACTGCAGCCATCGCACTTGACGGATGAATTTGGCGGTCCGCCTGCGTCTGTGCCGATCCCCAGCTGAGGCAGACACCCCCTGCCGTGGCGCACTGACACGTTGCTTGGCTCACCGCTCGAGGCGCCTGTCTGTTATTCTGTAAATAAAGCAGTAAGAGCGGCACTCAGATCCAATTTCGGCCATTTGGGATTCAATTCCTTCTTGGAATACATGAGGGCTGCTAATCGGTGGGGTTTGTGCTTTAATCTTGTTAGCAGGATGCCTGTGATGTGATGGAAGGGGGGGCTCTCGTGGACCTCTGACTGGATTACACTCAATCAATTCTCTAATCGGATTCTGGCCCTAAGCAGCCTCTGCATAATTGCTGTGATAGTATTGCGGAAATATTAAAACAATATGGATTTGTTGTCTGGAGTTGGAGAACATGAGCGGCCGCGTCTTCTGTGGCTGAATGTATTAGCGTTTGCTTTGAGATGATTTAACATAGCGGACCACAAAATTCTCCGAACAACTCTTCTTTCAAAGGATACACAGAGGGCTGCTCATTCGGCTTTCAACACAGAGAATAATAAAAATGAAAGCCCTGAGAGTTCTTAAGGTTTTGGATTAATTAAAGGAGCTGAGGCCCATCTAGGGCACATTACAAGGTGGTCCGGCCCATCAGTCCTTCTTACAAGACCCCATCTTTAGAATTGCCAGTCACCTGGGTGTGATTGAGGGTAGTGGCATTGTCAGAGGGGGGCTTACGGAGCTTTAGTTCCTAATATCAGGCATTCACCCCCTATCAATGAGAGACCCTCCTCCACCCCACCTGTCCAATGCCCTTAGACTTTAAGCCCCCAATGTTGGCAAGCCCAGCCCTTGTTTCTCCCACTTCGCCATTCTGGCAATACTCGTCAATAGTGAGAAATCTCCAAGGGGGGTGCAGGGCATGCTTAAGGACCCCCTTCTGCTTTTCCATTTATACCTACTCATTTGGCTGACCCGTTGATCTGAGGTGACTTTCAGCATTTATAACACAATCGGTTCCATTTCTTTTGGTTTTCCGATCGGAGCACTGGGAGGTCAGGTGACCTGCTCAGGGACACACAGTGGTGTCAGTAGTAGGACTTAAATCCACAAGGAGGTCCAAAGCCTTAACCACCACACCATACTAAACCCCAACTCCCCTGCTGTCCCATCAGCTTTATCACAGGGATAGATAGATAGATAGATAGATAGATAGATAGATAGATAGATAGATAGATAGATAGATAGATAGATAGATAGATAGATAGATAGATAGATAGATAGATAGATAGATAGATAGATAGATAGATAGATAGATAGATAGATAGATAGATAGATACTTTATTAATCCCAAGGGGAAATTCACATACTCCAGCAGCAGCATACTGATAAAGAACAATATTAAATTTAAGAGTGATAACAATGCTGATATACAGACAGGCAATAACTTTAACGTTTACCCCCCCGGGTGTAATTGAAGAGTCGCTTAGTTTGATGGAGGAACGATCTCCTCAGTCTGTCGCTGAAGCTGCTCTTCTGTCTGGAGATGATCCTGTTCAGTGGATGCAGTGGATTCTCCATGACTGACAGGAGTCTGCTCAGCGCCTGTCACTCTGCCATGGATGTCAAACTGTCCAGCTCCATGCCTACAATAGAGCCTGCCTTCCTCACCAGTTTGTCCAGGCGTGAGGCGTCCTTCTTCTTAATGCTGCCTCCCCAGCACACCACTGAGTAGAAGAGGGCACTCGCCACAACCGTCTGATAAGGAGTGGACTGACATATCCATGAATCCTAGCTCGTGGTGAGCTCATGTAGTGGTTCTTGGTGTTGGCAGAGTCCTTTTGAAGGTAATGATGTGGGAACAGGCTGACACATCCATAAATCACAGCTAGATCAGAGCTTTTGTAGAGGCTCTTGGCCCTTGTAGAATTCTTTCAAAGGTAGCAATCTAGGAGCGGACTGACATATCAGTGAACCCTAACTAAAGCAGAGCTCTTCTAGATTCTCTTGACCTTTGTAGAAATTAGCGATCAGGGAGTGGACTGACATATCCATGAATGTCAGCTATAGCTGAGGTCTTGTAGCGACTCTGTGGAGTCATCTCAGAGGAAGCAATCTTGGAGCAGAATGGCATATCCGTGAATCCTGGAGAGTGCAGAGCTCTTGTAGCGGCTCTTGGTCTTTGCAGAGTCCTTTCAAAGGCAGTGATCTGGGAGAAGACTGCCATATCCATTGTAAAACAATAAGAGAGAAAAAGATATGGGGCAGCAGTTGGTGATTCCTGTATATTATTGGTGATATCAAAACAAAAAAAACTTTTGATAGGTAAATAATGAAGATGTCTTTTCAGATGAGTCCATACTTTGATTAACTGCTGATTGACTGGAAGAGGCAGGACTAAGAGATAGAAACAGGAGTGATGCCACGGGTCCTTGACATTTGGAGATTGTGGTCTATAGGCGAAGGAGAAGAAGATGTGAATAACAGTGCCCCCTCTTGACTTGGTGGACAATTTCAAACAATGCACAATCCCTTAGAATGCCCCCTTATTCACATGTGAGTGATTCCATGAATCCAAGCAAAAGCACAGCCCGTGTAGCGGCTCTAGGCCTTTGCACATTTGTTTCAGAGGTAGTGGTCTGGGATGCGGACCAACATATCTTTGAATTTCGGTGAAGAGCAGAGCTTGAGTTGTAGCTTCAGGTTTTTGGCTCTGAGACTCAGTCCTTGTAGTGGAGGCAGCTGAGGTAGTTGTTAAGGTATTGTTAACTCCTCACAGAGAAGGTGGCCATTCGTTAGTAGGTACACAGTTGATGAGGATGAGGATGTACATGTAAATCCATCCATCCATCCATTTTCCAACCCGCTGAATCCGAACACAGGGTCACGGGGGTCTGCTAGAGCCAATCCCAGCCAACACAGGGCACAAGGCAGGGAACAATCCGGGGCAGGGTGCCAACCCACCGCAGGACACACACAAACACACCCACACACCAAGCACACACTAGGGCCAATTTAGAATCGCCAATCTACCTAACCTGCATGTCTTTGGACTGTGGGAGGAAACCCACGCAGACACGGGGAGAACATGCAAACTCCACGCAGGGAGGACCCGGGAAGCGAACCCAGGTCCCCAGGTCTCCCAACTGCGAGGCAGCAGCGCTACCCACTGCGCCACCGTGCCGCCCACATGTAAATCAAAAGTAATAATTTAAGCTTTTCCTGGATTAACTTGTCCACTAATATAAAAAGAACATTGGAGTTTTAAGTACCTTTCGTGAGCATTTTTTCTAGATGAAACACATCCTAACTGGTACCCTTTAGTGACAGCAAAGTCAGAATCTTACCAAAATACTCCCATAAACCATGTGTGGACACCTGAGGGAACTCCAGCTCACGACACCAACACAAACAGGCTCAGACACAAATTAAAAGGCTAAAGAGTCTTCTATTATGGGAATCTCTTCCCTATAAGCGTTTCCCACCACCACAATCTCAAGTAAATTACAAACAACACAACTCTTTTCTTCCTTTCTGTCACTGGTCTCTGCCTCCTCCACTCCTCCATGCAAGTGCTGTCCTCCTCCTCCTCCTGATTCTGGCTCAACCATGTGAGGAAGGCAGCTTCTTTATGTAGCGCCTAGGAGTGCTTCCAGTGATGTGGAGCTGCAGCCTCAAAGTACTTCTGGGTGAAGTTGGAGTCCCACAGATCAGGGCCTCCCAAATCCTGCAGCTCCCCCAGGCTGCCCCCATGGGACCCTACAGGATTATAATACCCAGAATGCCCTGTGGGCACCCATGCAAGGATTCCAGCCTGGGTTCAGTGCCATCTAGTGTTTCAGGGGAGGCAGTGCTGTAAAGAAAATGTCTCCCCCTATTCTTCCATTACGAGGGTGTCCTGGTCAGGTAAGGACAGCAGCTGTCCCTCACACATGAAAATATCCTTAAAAAAAACAAGCATATTAATAACATATAATTACAAAATTTGATGTAATCAAAGATTATCGATTATCTTTAAACACCAACCCATGTTTTCTCTTTGTCCTGCACAGAGAGTGCAGCATCAGCGTTAAGTCAGAGAGTTTGTGACAAGAAGCCAACCAGAGAAATTTATAGCAAGCCAGTAGTGAGCGTGAGGAGAGTCATCAGTCAATTCACGGTAATGAGCAATGGTGGATGAGATTTGCCAAGATTTAATACAAGTTGTATTGTAGGCCCATTAGGGAGCCCTTTATGTTTTGACTTTGAATTAAATCAGTCATTTGAAATGCATTTAAAGTCTGGAGCTACAGTCATGTTGTCGTATCGATCATTTCATTTATTTTGCCACCATCTGTGTCTCTTATGTTACTCCAGTTAGAGGATCATTATTATTATTTGCATTGTCCTGACTAGAAAGAACCAGGAGGCAGGTGGGTATGCATGACACTGAAGCTGCCAAGGAAAAACAGCTTTATAAGGCGTGTAAGACGAATAACTGCAATGTGAATTGTAGGGTGTATGAGAACATGAGGGCAACCATTAAGAAGGATATCAGGGAGGATAACAGACAGTTGGAGAGGAATACAGCAGATAAGGCAAAAGACGACCCTAAGAGATTCTTTCAGTATTTTAGTGGTGTGGAAAAAATCCCGAGAAAATAAGTCAAAAGACAAGAAAAAGGTTTGGGGACCGTCCCCGTATATTGCCCTAAGACAATATATGAAAAAAAAAGATCAAAAGTCTTCAAGATTGAAAATACAATTGACAGTTTTACTTTGTGAAAATGATCGTTTAAATACAGACAGGATTTTGTGAAAAGGAAACGGTTGGAAGGAAGTGACGTTATGAACAGGAACCGGAAGTAACGTCATTGCAGTGAGTCGGAAGTGATGTGATCTTGAGGAGCCGGAAGTGATGTCATTGACGATGGCTGGAAGTGACGTAGTCGTGGCCATTTTGATACTCGGAAGTGGAGGTCATTATTTTTCTTCGGGTTTTCTGTAGAAAGAAGATCCAGGTAAGTACCACGTGACACCCATATCTCGTGATAGTTCACTCACCTTTAGGCTCTTTGACTGCCTCCTAATCGCACGTGTGTGACAGTGGTAAAAGATCACTCAAGGAGCAGGTGAAGTGCATCAGAATTGTGAATTTCCCCCTGGGATTAATAAAGTATCTATCTATCTATCTATCTATCTATCTATCTATCTATCTATCTATCTATCTATCTATCTATCTATCTATCTATCTATCTATCTATCTATCTATCTATCTATCTATCTATCTATCTAGAAATAGTAAAGGGGAATTAAAAATACAGACAGTGAAATAGCTGACGCTGTAAACTTGCATTGACTTCAATTGACTCAGGCGCCGCTGAGAGTGGTAGCCTTTTCAGCAGCTCTGTGTACGACTTCATTTTTCTACTTTTATTTTTCTCTTTTTTACTGATCACTCCTATCACTTTATTTTATGTGGATTCGTTCCCTGGACACACTTACTTTTACAACGTGGGCATGGATTTTTACACGCCGAGACTCGCCTATTCAAGTACTCAACTTCGAGCGCTGAGAACAAATGCCAGTGCCGGTGTGGTTCCCTATTTACCTGACGAGGTAAGAAGGCGGTATTGTGGCAGCAGAGCCGGCACTAAGCTAAAAATGAAGCGGCTTGCGAGTAAGTGGCGTTTTAAGCCTTTGGTGCCTTCTGTGATTCTGGGAAATGTGAACTCAATCTCAAATAAGATCGACAAACTGGCTGCGCTGGTAAAAAATGTCAGGACCTACAGAGAATGCAGTTTGTTGTGTTTTAGTGAAACGTGGCTAACTACCACCATCCCAGATGCTAATGTGGAGCTACCCGGGGTTAGCACAGTTGGAACGGACAGAGATGCAAGTACCTGTGGGAAGCACAAAGGAGGAGGACTCGCTCTCTATGTTAATACACGGTGGTGTAACTCTGGACATGTTAACGTCAAAGTCTCCACTTGCTGCAGGGACATCAAACTGTTGGCCGTAAGTCTGCATCCCTATTACTTGCCCAGAGAGTTTGGACACGTCATTGTGGTTATTGTTTACATCCCTCCTCGTGGAGACAGTGAGTGACATCATCCATTCTGCTGTTGCTAAGTTACAAACGCAGCACCCTGAGGCGCTTGTGCTAATCGCTGGAGACTTTAACCATGTGACGCTGGACAAAACATTACCTGCCTTCTCCAAGTATGTGGACTGTAACACCCAGGGAAATAAGACTATTGATTTACTGTATGCAAACGTTAAAGACGCATACAGTGCCACCCCTCTGCCTGCGCTTGGGAAAGCAGATCATAACCTGGTTCTGCTTCAGCCTCACTACAAACCAAGAGTGATGGTCCTACCTACAACCACACGCTCATTCAGGAAGTGGTCCCCTGAGGTAGAGCAGGATCTGAGAGAATGCTTTGGAAATATAGACTGGGATATCCTGCAGGGATCACATAGTGAGAACATTGAGGAGGTTGTTGACTGCACTACTGACTACATCAACTTCTGTATGGACATTGTAGTTCCAGTAAGAACTGTACGCTGCTATGCTAACAACAAGCCATGGATTACAAGTGACATCAAGGGCCGTTTGAACCAGAAGAAAAGGGCTTTTAAAAGCAGTGATCAGCATGAGCTCAAGCGCGTGCAGAAGGAACTTAGAGTCCAGCTCAGGGCGGCGAAGGAGCAGTACAGGAGAAAGCTGGAGCAGAAGTTGCCGAAAAACAGCATGAAGGAAGTGTGGGATGGGATGAAGATCATCACTGGCTGCAGCTCGAAGTGGGGTGCCACCATTGAGAGAGATGTGAAGAGAGAAAACCAGATGAACAACTTTTTTAACAGGTTTGACCACCCTAACCCACTCTCACCTCAGAGTACTGCACCCTCCACCCATCCTTCTGCTGATACCAGCATAGGAGAGAGTTTATCCCAACCCACAATTACAGCAGCGCAGGTTAGCAGAGAGCTGAGGAGACTTCGCGCCAAGCGGGTCCAGATGGAGTATCGCCACGACTGTTGAAGGTCTGTGCATCGGAGCTGGGGGGTCCTCTACAGCGCATCTTCAACCTGAGCCTGGAACAGGCGAGAGTCCTGAGGCTTTGGAAAACATCTTGCATCACCCCAGTCCCAAAGGTATCACATCCTAGTGAGTTGAATGACTACCGGCCTGTTGCTCTGACGTCACATGTGATGAAGACCATGGAGAGGCTGATGCTTCACCACCTGAGGCCACAGGTTCAATACGCCCTTGACCCTCTGCAGTTTGCATATCAGGAGAAGGTGGGAGCGGAGGATGCCATCATCTACATGCTACACCGATCACTCTCCCACTTGGACAGAGGCAGTGGTGCTGTAAGAATTATGTTTCTAGACTTCTCTAGTGCCTTCAACACAATCCAACCTCTGATCCTTAGGGACAAGCTGACAGAGATGGGAGTAGATTCATAACTAGTGGCATGGATCGTGGACTATCTTAAAGACAGACCTCAGTATGTGCATCTCGGGAACTTCACGTCTGACATTGTGGTCAGCAACACAGGAGCGCCGCAGGGGACTGTACTTTCTCCGGTCCTGTTCAGCCTATATACATCGGACTTCCAATACAACTCAGAGTCCTGCCACGTGCAAAAGTTCACAGACGACACTGCTATCATGGGCTGCATCAGGAATGGGCTGGAGGAGGAGTATAGGGACCTAATCAAGGACTTTGTTAAATGGTGCGACTCAAACTACCTACAACTGAACACCAGCAAAACCAAGGAGCTGGTGGTGGATTTTAGGAGGCCCAGACCCCTCATGGACCCCGTGATCATCAGAGGTGACTGTGTGCAGATGGTGCAGACCTATAAATATCTGGGAGTGCAGCTGGATGATAAATTAGACTGGACTGCCAATACTGATGCGCTGTGTAAGAAAGGACAGAGCCGACTATACTTCCTTAGAAGGCTGTCGTCCTTCAACATCTGCAATAAGATGCTGCAGATGTTCTATCAGACGGTTGTGGCGATCACCCTCTTCTACGCCGTGGTGTGCTGAGGAGGCAGCATAAAGAAAAGGGATGCCTCACGCCTGGACAAGCTGGTGAGGAAGGCAGGCTCTATTGTTGGCATGGAGCTGGACAGCTTGACATCTGTGGCAGAGCGACGGGCGCTGAGCAGACTCCTGTCAATCATGGAGAATCCACTGCATCCACTGAACAGGATCATCTCCAGACAGAGGAGCAGCTTCAGCGACAGACTGCTGTCACCGTCCTGCTCCACTGACAGACTGAGGAGATCGTTCCTCCCCCAAACTATGTGACTCTTCAATTCCACCCGGGGGGGTAAACGTTAACATTTAACATTATACAAAGTTATTGTCTGTTTTAACCTACATTTTTATTACTCTTTAATTTAATATTGTTTTTTTGTATCAGTATGCTGCTGCTGGAGTATGTGAATTTCCCCTTGGGATTAATAAAGTATCTATCTATCTATCTATCTATCTATCTATCTATCTATCTATCTATCTATCTATCTATCTATCTATCTATCTATCTATCTATCTATCTATCTATCTATCTATCTATCTATTATATATAGTGCCTGTCATATCTATCTATCTATCTATCTATCTATCTATCTATCTATCTATCTATCTATCTATCTATCTATCTATCTATCTATCTATCTATCTATCTATCTATCTATCTATCTATTATATAGTGCCTGTCATATCTATCTATCTATCTATCTATCTATCTATCTATCTATCTATCTATCTATCTATCTATCTATCTATCTATCTATCTATCTATCTATCTATCTATCTATCTCATTTCACACAGAGAAACAGAAACTCATGGAATAAGAGAGCAAGTATTGTGGTAGACCAGAGGACTTTAGGGACCTTCAAAACTCAACTTAATGTTATTTTGGAAGAATTAAGTGGATAAGACTGGCATACCAATTATTATTATTATTGTTGTTGTTGTTGCTGTTCATGTTATGAGAAATGAAGCACTACATTGATCTCCTGGTTATTCCAAAATAGCAGAAAAATTTCCTAGAAATAGAAATCAAAATAAACAACTCCAAAGTGGCCTCCACTGCCTTCCAGCAAGTTCTCCAAACCTCCGCTCTGCCATGTGTATCAAAGAGCAGGCTTCTCGAAGCGTTGGCGGTTTTAATGCTTCATTTATATAACCCTATAAACCTGTAAATAGCAGCATTGCTGCCATCCTCTGCTGCTGAAACTCAATCAAGATTTTTTTGCCCACCCCACCAACCCGACATTTATGACAAGTCGGCCATGAGCGCTTGTGAGTGGGCTTTGCTGCGGACTAATGCCCTGCCAAAGTTCATTTTCTATCTAGTGCTGCCAGGCACTGACCCCTTGAAATGTTCATGTGGGTTTGAGATTATTGCGATTAGAAGATCCCAGGTCAGGCCACCCATTGCACTGTTATCCTGAATGGACACTGGTTTAATGGAGCCCCCTATTCCAATCCCCTTAATAAAATGGCTAATGAAAGCACTCTCTGGTAAAGAGAGCCTATAAGGCCACCCATTTCATTATCCTGCTGAGTGGACCCTGGTTTTGTTGGAGTCCCCCATTCCCAATCCCCTATTTAACAGCTAGTTAAGGCTGCATCTGGTAACGAGAGTCTGTTTAGTCCACCCCCTTTATCATCCTACTATATGCGCAATGGTTTGTTGGAGACCCCTATCCCAACTGGTCAAAATTTAACAACAAACTCAAGCTGCTTTGTCAGGCCAAGGAAGCCCCCTATAGACGTGAGGATAGGAAACGGTTTGAAAAGGCAAGGAACACACTGACAAAAGAAATCAGATTAGCTAAAAAGAGTTACGCTGAAAAGATGACAAACCCGTTTTTAGCCAAAGTCCCTGCATCAGGGTGGAAAGGACTACAAAACATCACAAATTACAGGAAACCATCCCCTTACACTGCAGTGGCTTGTAGCAGTGCTACTTTATAAGAACTGCATCTCCCAGCAGTCCTTGCAGGGGCTGCTGGGGTCAAAGGTGGTCAAAGGAGGTTTAAAAGAGGGCAGAAGGCAAAAGGAAAAAAGGTTTTGTTTTGTTTGGTGCGTTGTGTGTTGCGTTCATCTGTCCTGCTGCCTGCTCTTATTGGAACTCTAATTAATCATTGTGTCCAGGAATGTATTTGTTTGTTGGGGTCTGGATCGTCTGTCTACCTGTGCACTGAGGACTGTGTTGGATTCATTGGTTTTCCGAAAGAGTGGAGCGCTCCTGAACCATCCATCTGATTTCATCCTTTCAGTAACTACCGGTAGGACTGTGTTTTCCCTTCACCCTTTCAACCTACAGATCGCTGGGCTTAATTTCGTCACTTCCCATTTTTCATCCGGATTGGTTTTCATGGACTTTGCTGTGTGGTGTTTGCGTGTATATATGTTAAATGTAATATCGCCGAAGGGGTCAGGGGTGGTATTACTGTTTTCGTTTAGTTAATTTTGTTACATTATATGCTTAATTGTTTGCCTTTCCCAGTGTGCTTTATTGGTCTCTGTTGTGAGTGTGTGTGGGGCGATCCAAGGCTGGGGACATTCCTGGGATTCTCCTCTATTAAAATAAATAAATCACCGTCACCTTTGACGGTGTGAATCTTAGCGGCTCCTGACCGCTACAGGCTGACAGACGGATTGTTGTTTGTTGGAAGTTTGATAAGCCCCAGAATGCAATCGACATTATGTCCAGCCCGCTCAATGTACAGACCTTTACGACTCTCCCCTCCGGTCCCCCATATACACACATTCTCCCACTCAACATGCATTGAATATCTCTGGAAAGGATGTGTATCAACTCTTCAAATTAAGAAAGCATCAGGGGCCTCATGTATAACGCCGTGCGTAGAACTCGTACTATAACATGGCGTAAGCACAAAAGCGGGAATGTGCGTACGCACAGAAAAATCCAGATGCAGGAATCTGTACGTACGCAAACTTTCACGTTCTTCCACTACATAAATCCTGATCAGCGTGAAAAGTAACGTACGTGCACGCGCCTTCTGTCCCGCCCCAACTCCTCCCAGAATTACGCCTCTTTGAATATGCAAATCAATATAAATAGCCTTCTGAGAAAAGACAATGGGAAAAGCACAGGGGAAAATATAAGAATTTCAGCGAATACCAAGTGGAGGCAAAGGAAAAACGTACTATTTGTTGGTTTAAACAGTGGTATAATCAACAAAAGGAAGCTGATCGAGTGACAGAGAAACTCGAAGGCTCAAGTTCACAAAGTCGCACAGTGCCCGAAATAAAAAAGAAATCACATATCAAAGTTGCCGTGAAAAGGCGACTCGTAGCGGACCGTCTGAGTGTCATATGAAAGTTTATTAGGGTACAGACAAAAAAATAGGCACACAGTGGGGAAAAAAGCACGAAATGTCAACTTTAATCTCGAAATTTCCACTTTAATCACGTAGTTTATTTTGCCATTAAAGTAGAACATCATAAACTTCATCTTAAAATCGTTTAATTTACTAGTTTCTCAAATCCCATTGTAACTAAAGTGACACATTAAATGCTTTGTTCTGTATTTGATCTTCTATGTGCTCTATATGTGTGAATCACTAACTGCTTCTTAAACGGACTTTCTCTTTCTCCGACAGGACACATAATCCATTACATTCGAGATATTACAGGTCTCTGAATAATTAAAATACTGAGATGTATACGTGATATCTTTTTCATGATGATAGGAATGAAAGCATGTTATTAAACATGGGAACACGGTGGCGCAGTGCTTGTTCATATCTCACGCAAGAGGCTTGCTGCACCATGCGCGACCTTCGATGAAATAATTTATCACAGCAGTACTGTCTCTTTCAAACGTACTAACCTCCAATTCCTGTCCTTACTTTTCTTTCTCCAAATACCCATTCGCCACACAATCAGCTATGTAATAGACGTAATAGACGTTAAGCCATCTGTAAGCTTAGAACGCCGATTCTTCAAAACATTTAAGTAACATTGAAATATCTTCGTAGTACATGTTTAATTATTATATCCGTCTATCCTTCCAGTCAGCGTCAGCACCAGCAAGAATACAGCGCAAGGCAGGAACAATCCCTGAACTAGCTAGCGCTGCGGCACCGTGTCCTCACATGTTTATTAACAATGCAGATTGTTTAAATGAAGTTAAAGTTTTATCTGTATAATATAATCAACATATTTTGCTGCATTTCATCTTAAAAATGAATACCGTCATCATATGTAAATACGCGCTTTATAAAGTGCCACAGGTTGTGCAATATTATAACTGTAGTGCACGTTTACAGTGAGGTGATTGTACTTATAAGTAAATAGTTCTACAAGGAGCACTTGATGGACTGATTGAGTGCGTTTAGAGTTCTTGGGATGAAACTTTTTCTAAACCGCGAAGTCTCAAAAGCGTTTTGCCATGGCTGAGTCAGCGTCTGCTTCATACTGTATACCGATAATTCTCTTTCTGATCAGCTGCTCAGATCAGATTCCCCACTCAGATACAGTGATATAAATACTCTGAGTGGTGCAGCGAGAGTAATATGGAAAAAGATGATCTGCTGTTACAACCCTGAAAGAAGAAGAAGATGCAGTGAGAGTTACAACGCTAAAGCAGTTATGGTATTTGGAATACTATGGCTATTCCCTGGACCATTATATTGCTGCAGGTTAATTACAATCAGATGCATTACACTAATAAACAATATGCAGTTAGTTTCAGTGTATTTATAAAGCCGCGTCAGGAATGTGGAGCTAAGAAAGAAAGGGCGACCACACAGGAACAGTAGCACTGCTTTGACGCTGGGTGCCACCAGTCTGCAAAACTGAGTGGAGAAATTGCGTACGCCAAGGTATGAGGTACCGTGGAAATGTGCGTGGCTTTACACCAAGTTTAGGTTTTATACATTGCGATTTGAGCGTGGAAATGTTCGTATGCAACATTTCTGTGCGTACGCACCGTTTATACATGAGGCCCCAGGTCTACATGGGGTCTCACCCTCCAGCTTAAAAATCCATGCAGATCAGCTGGCCCCTGTCTTTACTCGTTTTTCAACAGATCATTCATGTTGTGATGCTGCTTATGGTTGACAAAGCCTTAAATTATCTGCTCCGTTCTGTCACCTTACACACCAGATCGTAACTTTAGATCTTCAAATGAGGATCTTCTTAGAATTCCAAGAGCTCAACTTAAAAGAAGTGGTGAGACGGCCTTCTACTGTTAGGCACCTAAAATCTGGAAGAGCTGACTGATAGAAATTTACCAGGCTGATACAGTAGAGCACTTTAACAAACTGCAATGGTGATGGACAGGTTGACAGACGAGATTAGACAGGAGTCCCCATGAACTATGATGCTTGCTGATAACATTGTGATCTGTAGTGATAGTAGGGAGCAGGTTGAGGAGACCCTGGAGAGGTGGAGATCTGCTCTAGAGAGGAGAGGAATGAAGGTCAGCAGGAACAAAACAGAATACATGTGTGGGAATGAGAGGGAGGTCAGTGGAATGGTGAGGATGCAGGGAATAGAGTTGGTGAAGGTGGATGAGTTTAAATACTTGGGATCAACAGTACAGAGTAACGGGGATGTTGGAAGAGAGGTGAAGAAGAGAGTGCAGGCAGGGTGGAGTGAGTGGAGAAGAGTGTCAGGAGTGATTTGTGACAGACGGATATCAGCAAGAGTGAAAGGGAAGGTCTACAGGACGGTAGTGAGACCAGCTATGTTATATGGGCTGGAGACGGTGGCACTGACCAGAAAGCAGGAGACAGAGCTGGAGGTGGCAGAGTTAAAGATGCTAAGATTTGCATTGGGTGTGATGAGGATGGATGGGATTAGAAATGAGGACATTAGAGAGTCAGCTCAAGTTGGATGGTTGGAAGACAAAGTCAGAGATGCGAGATGGCGTTGGTTTGGACATGTGCAGAGGAGAGATGCTGGGTATACTGGGAGAAGAATGCTAAGGATAGAGCTGCCAAGTAAGAGGAAAAGAGGAAGATCTAAGAGAAGGTTTATGGATGTGGTGAGAGAGGACATGCAGGTGTGGGTGTGACAGAGCAAGATGACGAGGACAGAAAGACATGGAAAAAGATGATCTGCTATGGCAACCCCTAACAGAAGCAGCTGAAAGATGAAAAAGATATTGTAGTTATCAGTGGAAAGACTGAAAAATCGTCCATTTTTATATTCGACTGTGAATGAGCAATTAAATTGCTGAGTAAAATTACAGAATTTAAGGTTAGGTTGCATTCCAAAGACGTCTGACACATTTTCATAACTGCTGTGCTTAGTGATCCACACCTTTATTGCAGCACTTAAAGCCCTTGCCTGTATGCAAATACTACTTGTCATTGTGTGAGTCTTTTGAAGGTTCAAGAAATTCTTGTTGAAATTTTTCCTAGTTCTTAGTATCCTTTGTTGTTTTTCTGATATGTTGGAATGCATTGTTTTGTGAGGTAGAACACCGTAAAGGAGGGAACTGAGAATGACGTTGGAGAAAATTCACTTTTAAGGAAGTGAAAAGCAGCTGAATAATTTCAGTTTGAACACAGATTCTGTTTTTTCACTCTGAAAAATATTTTAAAGTAGCTTTTCCAGCCAGCAGATAACTTTTCATCCCCATACTAATATTTGAGTGGGATGTATGAGAAAATGTGAGGTTCTCTAATTTTATTCATGCCCATAGTTACTTAAAACGAGGATGGACAGGATTAGAAATGAGGACATTAGAGGGTCAGCTCAAGTTGGACGGTTTGGAGACAAAGTGAGAGAGGTGAGATTGCGCTGGTTCAGACATGTGCAGAGGAGAGATGATGAGTATAATGAGAGAAGGGTGCTAAGGATAGAGCTGCCAGGTAAGGGGAAGAGAGGAAGGCCTAAGAGGAGGTTTATGGATGTGCTGAGAGAGGACATGCAGGTGATGGGTATGACAGAGCAAGATGGAGAGGACAAAAAGACATGGAAGAAGATGACCAGCTGTGGCAACCCCTAACGGGAGCAGCCGAAAGAAGAAGAATAACACATTATGTGAACATGGCTTTCTCAGAGCTTCATTTTAGTGCGACTCTGATATTCTATATATGCATTTGTTAAGATACACAAAGAAGGCAGAAAAAGGTTTGGGGAACTGTCCACAGTGGCGTAGCTTGAGTTCGCACCACTCAGGGTGGGCCGGTGCTTCAATTTGCTGCCCTCCAACGTATCTGAATATGTTATCCTATTTAAATAGAAAATTAAAATGACGTATAGAGACGTCATTTTGCCTAGATTTATTCATATATAGAGAAATATCAATAATTTTTCACATTTAATTATTTATAAGCATCAACTAGACAAGAATATGATAGAGACGCACTGATAAGCCGTGTTCTTATTATTAGTTTAATATAATTACGCTGCAAAAACCAGAACCAGTGTAGTGTACAGGTGATAGGAGGGGAAGTTTTCTGCGCAGAACAAGAACGCATTCGGATCGATAACGAAACAAAATAATAAAAAAGTTGTTTATCTTCCTAGAAATTATTATCGGTGTAATGTTTGTTTATTTTTGTTATTGCCTTATAAATTTCAACTGTTGTATCTGATGCTGTCACAGAATGACAGTCTGATAATTATTTTTGAAGCATTTGTGGATAAAAATCAGAGAATTGTACTTTTTTTATTCATGAGTGATATTTTTCTGAACCCTGCTGCTTACACACGAATTGTACTGAGCCTTTTGGCCAATAATGCTGCCCCCAAAAATGTGCCACCTGGAGTGGACCACCCCCTCTGCCCCTGACCGCCCACCCCTTTTATTGTATAGCATACAAAACAAAACAACTCAAAGTTTCAATAAATGACGCCAGAGCTGCGTCTGGTTCCATGTCCAGAACAGGGACAACTAAACACAAAAGGAGTTGCGCTTTTCTAATAGCCAGCGTAAATTAGAAATAACTCGAGCTCCAGTCGTTTGCAAGTGTTGGGGAATCGCCCCTTATAATGTCCAATGGACAGGTCAAAATGAAAATGAACAGCAGGTTCAAAAATAGAGATCTGAAACAGTGGGGTATTTATAGGGAAAACAAAAACAAGCAAAATGGCTACAGGAAATGACACAAGAGGTAGTGACGTCACCATAGTGGGACCGTCAGTGAAGTCGTCGGGAGGGAGCAGGAAGTGACGGTGGGAGTCGGCCATGATGAGTCCTGGAACGGGGTAGGGTGTTTTTATTTTCCGTCTTTGCTTCTGAAGAGAGAGACGTTATTACTCCTTCGTAGCCCCTTATCTCGAGTATTCACTCACCTTAGGGTTTGTTGGCTGTCTCCTACTCGTGCGAAGAGCTGGGGTCCAATAATTGAGGCCGGAAGTGACCTTAGTAGGAGGCGCGGTTAGGCAAGGGAAGCAGGAAGTATTCTAAGTTGGTTTCCCATCGGGGGATCTGTAGGAGAAGGGGAGGAAAGGTTAGTACACTTCAAACAAACCCACTCTTGTTTGCCACCCTTAGTTAAGCCCTTAGCCTGCCTCCAAAGCGCACGTGTTGACAGCATTGAGTTATCATTCTCATTCATGGTGGCTCCACAGCCCGTACTCACTCCTACTTTCTCTGCTGTTCTTTTTCTGGTTTTCTGTGGTGCCGATCTGCGCCCCCACCACCTGATCAGGGCACCATGCAGTCCCTCCATTAATGGATTAAAGGCCAGAGGTCCAGATGACCAGCATCATCATGTAAATCTTCCATGTGAAGCCTGAAAATCATGAGGACTGAGTTGGATCATTTATGGTAGGTAGAATGCCCAGTGGGGGCTGGGTGGTCTTGGGACCCCCTGCAGATTTTGTTTTTTTTTTTTCTCCAGCCCTCTGGAATTTTGTTTTTGTTTTTTTCTGTCCGCCCGGCCATCACACCTTACTTTATTCTTTGTTATTTAGTATTGCCTAATCTTATTTTTATATTTCTATTTTTTTATAAACTTTTCTTTCTTCATCTTGTAAAGCACATCATTTACATAAAAATGTGCTCTAGAAATAAATGTTGTTGTTTTGTGAAGTTCCTTTATGTTTCAAACAAGCCCCAGTCTTACCAGTCCCCAAAAGATGCAGTATAACAGGACTGAATGACAGCAGATCTGTGGTCACGAAGACCTTTGAGTGACTGGTGTTAGCTCACCTGAAGGACACCACAGCTCCCTTCTCGGACCCCCCTTTCAGCTTTCTTATTGACAGAACCGGTCAGTGGATGCTGCAGTTGACATGGGTCTGCACCACATCCTGCAACAACCCAGGGACATACGCAAAGATTCTGCTTGTGGACTTCAGCTCTGCATTCAACACCATCATCCTGGAACTCCTCCAGGTGAAACTCACCCAGCACTCTGTCTCTGCCTCCACTGCCAATAGTGAAACATCAGGGGGAAATCACATCACGCAGTCACACGATCAACATGGGCGTCCCCACTGCTCTTCTTCCTCTGTATACTAATGACTGCACCTCTAAGGATGATGACAAGTAAGATGACTCAACCATCAGTGGGCTTATCAGGAATGGTGACAAGTCTGCATACAGATGGGAGGTTGAGCAGCTGGCCCTTTGGTGTAGTCAGAACAATCTGGAGCTAAACACGCTGTGGAAGATGACAGTGGACTTTAGGAGCGCCCCCCCACCCCCCCATACTTAACACTACTGTGACAGTTGTGGAAACATTCACATTTCTGAGATCCATAATCTGTCTGGGACTGAAAATGGGAGGCCAATGTACGACCCATCATAAAGAATGGCACAACAGCAAATGTACGTCCTGCGCCATCTGAGGAAGTTCAACCTTCCATAGGAGCTGCTGATTCAGCTCAACACAGCAGCAGTCAGTGAGTCTGCTCTCCGCTCATCTGTAACAGTGTGGTCCGGATCAGTGACTAAAGGTGACAAAAACAGGCTACAACAAATAGTCAGGTCTGATGAACATATCATCTGTGCCAGTCTGCCCACCTTACAGGACCGGAGTCATGAAATGGGCTGGGAAAATCATCACTGACCCCTCACACCAGGGCCTCAACCTTTTTGAACTTCTTCCATCAGCAAGGCGTTGTATAGTCATGGCCTAAAGTTTTGAGAATGACCCAAGTGTTGGTTTCCATAAAGTTTGCTGCCTCAGTGTTTGTAGATCTTTTTGTCAGATGTTTCTATGGTACACTGAAGTAGAATTACAAGCAGTTCAAAAGTTTCAAAGGCTTTTATTAACAATGACATGAAGTTCATGCAAAGAGTCAAAACAGGGTAAGTCAAAATTATGTTATCACTAATGGATTATTTTGATCTCAACCACACCTTTCCAGGTTGATGGACCATTGCCATGGCCTCCACACTCTCCGGATTTGACACCCTGTGATTTCTGGTAATGGGGTCTGGTGAAGGAGCTCTGATATCAATGACATGAAGGACAGAATACAGACAGTTAGTGTTCCCCTCAGAATACAGACATCTGTTCCCCCTGAAATGTGTGTCCAGGCTTTAAAATGGTACTGTTGCTCGTTGGTTTTTGTGTGCTGAACATGATGGCAAACAGGTTGAGACATTCCTATAAATCATATGAAGTATGTTTTGTGAATAAATTGTTTCCACCATTCAAATGTTAACATAATTTTGACTCACCCTGCTATCTTCAGTGTTGGCCCTTCTTTCTTTTTCAAGACCTCTGCAATTCGCCCTGACAGGCTGTCCATCATCTTCTGGGCCCAATCCTGACTGATGGCAGCAGCCCATTCTTGCAGAATCAATGCTCAGAGTTTGTCAGAATTGGTGGGTTTTTGTTTGTCCACCCACCTCTTGAGGTTCTCAATGGGGAGTTTCCTGGCTGTGGACCCCAAATTTCGATGTTTTCTTCCCCGAGCCACTTAGTTCTCCCTTATGGCCCAGTGCTCCATCCTGCTGGATTGTTCATTGTTGGTCACCAAACTGTCCTTTGATGGTTGGTAGAAGTTGTGCTCAGAGGATGTTTTGGTCCCATTCTTTATTCCTGGCTGTGTTCTTAGGCCAAACTGTGAGTGAGCCCACTGCCTTGGCTGACATGAATGGTCTCTGGATGCCTTACTGTTGGCATGACAGAGGACTGATGGTAGTGCCTCTCACCTTTTCAAACAATCAGAAAGGGGATTCATCAGAGACAATGACTTGACCCCAGTCTCCCCAGCAGTCCAATCCTAGAATATCAGTCTATCCCTGATGTTTTTCTTTGCTGCCCTTCTTGACACCCACCAGGCCATCCTCCCAAAGTCTTCACCTCACTTCCACCTGCCTGCTGCCAATCCTGAGCCAGCTCTGCCCTGGTGGTGACCGCAGCTGAATCCACTTTAGGAGACAATCCTGGCACTTGCTGGACTCTCTTAGGAGCCCTGAAGCCTTCTTCACCTCTCTGTTGTAACTCAATCAGCGTGACAGAGTGACCTCCAGCCTTGTCCTCATCACTGTCACTCGTGTGAACGAGAGGACCACTGAGGTGAAGTCAGCAGGTCCCTTTATGGCAGGGCTGACATGAAGTAGTTTTTAGGGATGAAGTTCATTTTCATGGTAAATAGGGACTTGGCAATTAATTGCAGTTCATCTGATCCTCTTCAGAACATTCTGGAGTCGATGCAAATTTCCATCCTAAAAACTGAGGCAGCAATCTTTGTGAAAATTCATATACAATACAATACAATACAGTTTATTTTTGTATAGCCCAAAATCACACAGGAAGTGCCGCAATGGGCTTTAACAGGCCCTGCCTCTTGACAGACCCCCAGCCTTGACTCTCTAAGAAGACAAAGAAAAACTCCCAAAAAAACCTTGTAGGGAAAAATAGAAGAAACCTTAGGAAAGGCAGTTCAAAGAGAGACCCCTTTCAAGGTAGGCTGGGCGTGCAGTGGGTGTCAAAAGAAGGGGGTCAATACAATACAATATAATACACAGAACAGAACAATTTCTCAATATAGTAAGAAATAAAAAATATAAATTTTAGAAGTACAGAGCAGAATTTAACAGTAGATGATATATCCCATAATAAGATTTGGATTTGTATAGAGTCCTGGAGACCTCATCCTTCAAGCTGCCTCCCCATTTTGGCCATTCCATGGCTGAAACAGTGCTGGGCCAGCCAATCCGATGAAAGGACCCCTCTTTCCCACGATTCCTGCGATCCTCCATCAGAGATGACTTTTCCTTAGGCAGGCAAAACAACTTGGCAGGTGGGCCGTGGCACCAAGTGCCTGATTTGAGTACCGAGAAGAAAAACAGAATAAGTGAGAGTTAGTATACAATTATAACTGTCATGTTACTTATGTTTAAGTGCTAATGACTAACAACTGAGATGCAGTCTGTACAGTTAATCAGCAGCTCTAGTCAGGGTGTGCTAAACTGAAGTAGTGAGTCTTTGGCCGGGATTTAAAAGCTGAGACCGAAGGGGCATCTCTTATAGTAGCAGGCAGACCATTCCACAGTTTAGGAGCCCTGTAACTAAAAGCTTGACCTCCCACTGTTATTTTATTAATCCTTGGAATCATAAGCAGACCGGCATCTTGAGATCTTAATGTGCGCTCTGGTTTGTAAGTCATGATAAGTTCAGACAGGTAAGCCGGACCTCAACCATTTCATGCTTTATATGTTAAAAGAAGGATTTTGAAATCTGCCCTAAACTTAACCGGGAACCAGTGTAAGGATTTAAGAACTGGAGTTATGTGTTCGTATTTTCTTGTTCTTGTAATAATTCTTGCAGCCACATTTTGGATTAACTGGAGGCTGTATAAAGAACAGTTTGAACATCCAGTGAACACATTGCAGTAGTCAATCCTACTAGAGATAAATGCATGAATTAGTTTCTCAGAATCCTGTTTATTTAAAAAGTGCCTTAATTTCCTAACATTTTTAAGATGGAAGAAACATGTCTTGGACAACTTTGTAATATGCGCTTTAAATGACATGCTAGAGTCAAAGATAACTCCTAGATTGCGGGCTGATTCAGTAAAATTGACTGGGATTCCAACTGAGTTAAATGATGACAAAATATTATTGTGATCAGCATCATTCTCTCCATCAATTAACATCTCTGTTTTATCTGTATTTAAAGACAAGTAGTTCTTATTCATCCACTCCTTTAATTCACTAACACAACTAATTAAAGACAACATTGGAGAAACTTCGTTTGATTTAAATGAAAGGTATAACTGGGTGTCATCTGCATACGAGTGAAAATTAACACTATGTTTCCTAATGAGAGATCCCAGTGGAAGCATGTAAAGTGAAAACAGTAAAGGTCCCAGTACTGAGCCCTGCGGGCTCATATCTGTGTCATTCTCAAAACTTTTGGCTACGACTGTAGATTAATATTAAGCAGATGTAAGAACAATTTCTTCCCACAGGCCATCAAGCTCACAAATGGTTATTTCAGCTTAATCAGGATGGGCACCACACACCCACCCAGCCCCTCCAGGCCTCCCAGGGTCTTACAGAACCGTTTACATCTTATTAATACTTCACCACATACCCTAAGAACCATAGCTAATTATCGCTATATTAATATACTGTTAAATAGCAATAAAATTAAAAAAACATACATACTGTTTAAAAAGAATGCAGTCCTAAAACATACATCTTCCACACATATGTTGCCTATGCTCTAATTTCCTAGCTCAAAAAAGTCAAGTTTTATTTGTCTTCAATTTTTTTTTTGTTATAAATTGTTCTGTTTGTATGGAATGATTGCAATAAAATTAATAAATAAAATAAAAAAAAAAAAGTCAAAAAAGACTTCAAAATGAAAAGACGGGCCACAAGGCTCCAAAACCAGCCTAGCCTCAAACTCAAGACCCAGGCTTTTGGCCTGCAATTGAGGTTAAAGGGAAAGAAGAAAGAAAAAAGGAGATGGCGGATCGTGGCTTAGCCGGTGCTATAGTGTAGACACAAGTGGTCAAGAAGTAGCCCCAGGGTGAGCGAGTGGCCAGTGCTTATAGGCTAAGGTCGCTCCTGATCCTTGAATGCTCCAAGTAGGTGCCTGCTGAAAAGCCGATGTATGGCGGCGGGACAAAGGAGCAGGGCCCAAGGGGTTCCCTGATCAACACCACAGTATGATGGTGGGAACGTGAGGCAGATTTTAAAAAGTGTCGAACAGACCTAATGTGATTCTGGAAGGAGGCACCAAAATTCCTGAGCGGTTTTAAAGGGTCGGGTCCTGCCAGCATTTTAACTATGGATTTGAATCATTTGGGTAATTTAATCATTTATTGAGTTTTAACGTCCACAAAAGTCACTAGTTTTATTCCGGATTATTTATTCATTCATTTCTTTCAAGACTGCATTGTCGGTCTGTGACTGTCGATGTCCCGGGATCAAGGGAGTATGTGAGCTGCAGCCAGCCTCATCACTGGCATCTGACTATAGATAGTCTTCTTCTTCGTGTTTAGGCTGCTCCCATTAGGGGTTGCAACAGCAGATCATCTTGTTCCATATCTCCCTGTCCTCTCCATCTTGCTCTGTCACACCCATCACCTGCATGTCCTCTCTCACCACATCCATAAACCTTCTCTTTTCCTTTTGCCTGGCAGTGCTGACTATAGATAGCCTACTGTGGTTTAACTCGTAGGAGTCAAAGTGTTAAGAAATCAATTTCAAGTGTAAAAGAATCAAAGGACAGCGATAAAGAGTCCACCCTGGGATCCCCGTATAATTGAAATACAAAGCAAAAACAACAAAAAAATGTAATAACTGCAGAGACGTCTTTCCAGACGTGAGTTCAGGACTGAACTGGCAAAGAAGGTGGGGCTTCCAGTTTTCAGTCCTCCTGGCAGGAAGAGGCGGGTCCAAGTGCATGGACACCGGACGTGAGGTCAGCAGTGTTATAGCTGTCAGTCATCCGGTCTGCAGAGAGAGGAAGCGACAAGGGCATTAGGACACAGCGCCAACCCCTGGAGTGGCAGTAGAATTACAGTGCCAGCTCTACTAGAGTGTGTAAACGCGTGACACAGGACCGAAAAACAATCATCAAGATCAAAGCAGCCCCCCCCAAAGGCGTTTTGTATTTCTGTTTTCTTTTCTTTCTGATTTCCTGTTTTGTTCATCGCTTTCTGTACTTTTCGGCTCTCATTTGTTTTTTTATTTCATGTGTTTGCTATTCCCTTGACCATGTTTTCCATCTTTTTGTGTGCTCTGAATGATCTTTTATGAAGTGGGCAATCATCATTTACAGAGCACAGGTACAACATTAAAAGCAATCTGCCTTGTTTATGGGATGTGCATAGCAGACCGTGATGAACTGTGTTTGAACTCACCGATGTTTTATACAGAGCAGTGCCGGGAGGTCCTGTGAGTGGCACAGGGTTTTCCATTTTTGTTTCAACCCCATGTATTTTGTCTGTTTCTCTTTTCTGTTATCTACGTTTTAATGGGCGGCATCTGGGCCAGGACTGAATATGGATCTCTACCCGTGTGATGGAAGGTGTGAGGGAAATGAATATTTTCTCTTCCAGTATGCTAGATGGCAGCATCCCGGGGTTGGGATTCCCGCAAAGACACCTGCAAGGCATGCTGGGACCTGTAGTACTGTGGGGCAGCCCTGTAGGCCAAGGGGAGCAGCCGGGATTCACAATCCCTACTTTCAGGGACTCCCATTTGACCAGGAAGTGCTTGCAATAGAAGGGTTATAGTTAATAGATTGTGCTCAATCTGAGCCTGGCGAGTTGTAGTCGGGTGTGGAGGATGGATGGAGCGTGCCTGGCAGGTGTGGAGGAGATGAAAGAGAGAGAAGAAGGACTGTATTTGTGTTTATGTCACATTTGAAGCCTTTTAGAAAAAGTGTTTGTATGAATACACCTTTGATTTAAACTGTCTATTGCGCCCCCTAGTGGTCAGGACAGGTTGACAGACGAGATTAGAGAGGAGTCCCTGTGGACTATGATGTTTGCTGATGACATTGTGATCTGTAGCGATAGTAGGGAGCAGGTTGAGGAGACCCTGGAGAGGTGGAGATATGAGAGGAGAAGAGAGGAATGACGGTCAGTATGAACAAGACAGAATAATACATGTGTGTGAATGAGAGGGAGGTCAGTGGAATGGTGAGGATGCAAGGAGTAGAATTGGCGAAGATGGATGAGTTTAAATACTTGGGATCAACAGTACAGAGTAATGGGGATTGTGGAAGAGGGGTGAAAAAGAGAGTGCAGGCAGGGTGGAATGGGTGGAGAAGAGTGTCAGGAGTGATCTGTGACAGACGGGTGTTAGCAAGAGTGAAAGGGAAGGTCTACAGGATGGTAGTGAGACCAGCTGTGTTATATGGGTTGGAGACGGTGGCACTGGCTAGAAAGCAGGAGACAGAGCTGGAGGTGGCAGAGTTAAAATGCTAAGATTTGCAGTGGGTCTGACGGGATGGACAGGATTACAAATGAGGACATTAGAGAGTCAGCTCAAGTTGGGCGGTTTGAAGACAAAGTCAGAGAGGTGAGATCTCGTTGGTTTGGACATGTGCAGAGGAGAGAGAAGGGTGCTAAGGATAGAGCTGCCAGGCAAGAGAAACAGAGGAAGGCCTAAGAGAAGATTTATGGATGTGACATGCAGGTGATGGGTGTGACAGAACAAGATGCAGGGAGAGAGAGAGATATGGAAGAAGATGATCCACTGTGGCAACCCTTAACGGGGGCAGCCGAAAGAAGAAGAAGAAGACATTGCTTTCAGAATGTCTTCAGATGCCTTCACTTTTTTACAGATTTTGCTCTGTTGCAGCCTTGTGCTGAAATTGTTTCAATTCACTTTTTCTTTATTCAAGAAACACTCAATATTGCCAGAGTGACAAAGCGAGAATCGGAGTTTAGGAATTTTGCATATTTACTAAAAATTAACAATTCATCTCTCCCATTGACACAAGTATTCTGTCCCTTTCCTCAGTACTTTGGCAGCCATTCCAGTGTGGAGTCTTCTTGGATCTGTAGTAGGCGGCCTGTAGGGGGCACACCAGCTCTCCAAACCCGATGCAGACAGACACAAGGCACAAGACCAGCAACAAACGCAGCTTTTATTCAGCTGTGGGAAACGCTTCCCTCCGCCTCCACTCCTCCTGGGAAGCTTTGTCCTCCACCTCCCAACTCTGGCTCCTCGATGTGAGGCAGGTAACTCCTTTTATCTACCACCGGGGAGTAGGTACGGTGCTCCGCAGACGTGCTTTGAAAGGACTTGCAGGTAAGGCAGAAACCCCATGAAGTAGGACTCCCCAGTACCTGCAGCACCCCCTAGCGGCACCTATGCAACTTAACGGGGCTGAGTTGAAGCGCTCCATCTACGGGAGATAACAACAACAACATTTATTTCTAGAGCACATTTTCATACACATGATGTTTCTCAAAGTGCTTACAAGATGAAGATAAAATAAGATTTGGCAATACTATGAAACAAAGAATAAAGTCAGATCCGATGGCCAGGAGGACAGATAATACCCTGTGCTCACTCTCTCCCCCCGTTCCTTCCATTGGTAAGGACACAGGCCGTTCCTCATAAGTGACAAAGTATAGTGAGCTAAATGGAGGGCTCCGTCTATGAGCCGTGCAGAGCCCACCTCTGACCGCTGTGAGTGGTGCACTTCCTTGGTAACATCAGCTGATCTCTCTCTCTGTGTCACCTCCCAACTTGTCATCCACTTTTTCCTTGTTTTCAACTATCTGAAGTCGCTTCTGCCGACATTGCCTTGGATAATCGAGGCTCTACTGTACCTATTTTGGGACCTTTGACTGGTACTTGTATTATCGTGGTATTTCCCTCTATTTACCCTTTACTTATTTTCTGCAAGGACAAGTGTACTCAGATGGTCTACTGTCGCCCCTTAAGCTTAAGACACATACATAGTGTGGCAGACGACCGGGGAACTTGCCCCACCAGGAAGCCCCTGTGATGGAAGGACTGGGGGAGGCGATACATTGGAGACAATACCTCCCCTGGAACACGAAAGGGCGACAACCCTGGAGAACACTGGGACCACTGAGCTTGGAAGCTCAGCCGTGTTGGGGACAGTGATCACCGTCAGTGGGTGCCTGGAGAATTCCGGAGCCCTGGACGGCAGCACTTCCACCACCCAATCCATCCGCCCCCAAGCAGGGATGGGAATTGATAAGATTTTCATAATTCCGATTCCATTTTCGATTCTGTTTAACAATTCGATTCTTTATCGATTCTCCTATCGATTCTTATTTTTAAAAAATGAGAACACACAGGTCGATTAGCTTAGAACTTTGTTTTATATCTTATCTTTGAACAAGGTAGAAATTTAGGAGTAGCATGACCTTACAAACCCAACAGTGAGATCTTAAGAGATCCACAGCCTACGGCTCCTCGATGGGGTGCCACGGGGTCCCCAGAAAAAAATTTGTAAATGTAAAATAATAATAAAATAAATATTCTTCTGTAGCAATAACAAAGTATAACATAAATTACTGTGGCAATTACACAAGAATGTCCAGTAACATTTACACTCTCCTTTTTAAAAGTATATATGAGCTGAGCACTCAAAAATAAAACTACATCAGCCAGCAACAAATACAATCAACTCAAGTCCAATTGCAGTGTGCAATTCTGCAACCATCAACTATGGAAATTAACAATTCTTTTGCAGAAATATAAGCATATCTGCTTTTTCAGGAAGGATACGTGATCTTTCTGGACTTATGGTCTCTCCAGCTGTGGAGAACACCCTCTCAGACGGGGTGGAGGATGCCTGCACACACAGAAAGCTTTCAGCCAGTCCTGACAGCAGGGGCAGAGTCTCTCTCTTGCTCCACCACCATAGGGTGGCGTTATCCTTGCAGGGGATGGGGGTTAGGCTTCTGTACAGCTGGATCTCCTGATCCACTCTCTGGGCCAGGGAAAGAACAGGCTGCCGTTGCTGGAATGACTGCAGCTCATTGTCCTCCTCTTCAAAGAGTTCCTCCAAGGCCATTTTTTTTTTTGCTTTACTGGTGGCGCCTGAAATGAAATGGACATAATAAAAAATTAAGCAAAAAATGACATCTAAATTATCATCACAATGAGCTAAACTTACATAGTCTTCTTCATCCTCATCTTCATCTTCGAACAACTTTCCCTGTGTGTCTCCTTGCTCCAGGTGCTTGAGTAGAAAGTGACAAATAAACAAACAAATCAAACTAAGTACCACAGATCCATAGATGAAAGGTCTCACTCTCACAATGGAAATGTGCTACAATGAATGACACTGTCATATTGAAATACCTCATCTGCTCCTGCCTCTGTGTTTGCTGCAATTGCTGCTTCCCTGATCCTGTCCCAGACTTCATCCTTATCCACTTTGGATTTAAATCGGGGGTCCAAGATGGTGGCCTCCTCCAGGAATCTCTGGATATCAGCGTCCTTAAATTTTTAAAAGGGAGGAAAATGTGACATCATGACTATCCTTAAGTATTTATAACTGTCATTTTATTTATGATAAATAAATCATCAATTGTACCTGGTATCGTTTGGAAAGATCTTTCCAAATGTTCTCCTTTATTCTCCTTGTGAAGGCAGAGTCATCTTCTTGTATGGTGTAGTGTTGCTGTAGCTTTTGCAGGATGGGCAAAATCTCTCCACAGGTCGGACTTCTGTCGCTGGAGACTGCTAGTGTGGAGGTGTAGTGCTTCCGCATGAGCAGCACAAACTCATCATTGCCCATTTTAGCCAGTCTGCAATATCAACAAAACAAAAATACAACAGATATGTTGCATAAAACAAACAAAAATAAAACCTGAGTCCAAGTTAAGCCATATTATCATTATTTTTCAATACTACTCACCTTTCCTTTTCCATGGACTTTCTTATCCGTGGATCGATGGCTGCAGCCTGGATGGCAGGAAACTGCTCGCAGAATCTCTCCATCATCAAATACAGAGAGTTCCATCTGGTCTTTACATCTAGGAGGAGCATATGCTTGGGCAGCTCTGAGGGGTAACACATCCACAACTTAAATGCTAATGTAATATTCCTTATCTTAGTTTATGAATTTAATTTGATCATGATCTAATTGTTTACATGTACGCAATCTTAAAAAACTATTTACTATGCTTACTGAGCAATTCTTGCTTCTGCTTCAGGACCACTTTTGCCATGTGGGACCTCTTCATCCATACAATCACAGAGCGAATTCTTGCCGCCCAGTTGGAAATGGCAGGACAGTTGTAGAGCTTCTGAGCTCCAAGGTTCAGGGTGTGTGCAAAGCATGGAAACTTGAGAATTTGTAGCTTTTTGACAGCTACATCCATGTTGGCCGCATTATCAACAGTGGCTGCCACAACCTTGTCTTTGATACCATACTCCTCCAAGATCTCATCAATCTCCTCTGCTACAGCTGTTCCTGTCTGTGCCTGGTACACTGGTTTGGTTTTGAGGACTTTTTCTTGAGCCTGGCCATTCCTGACATAATGCAGCGTTACTGTGAGGTAATGATCTTGACTAAAACTTGTCCATCCATCTGCAGTGATGGCTGCCTTCAACACATGTTTCAGCTCAGAAATCAGATTTGCCTTTTCGACCGCATACCAAGCAGGGATCAAGTGGTTGGTTAAACTGTCTCTGTTTGGGGCTTTGTACTTAGGGTTCAGAGTCTTTGTCATTTCTCTAAAAGATATATAAATGGAAACAGATGAAACATCTGGTAAGAGGAGAACATGCAACTTTGACATTCACTGATTTAGCCTACAATTAAACACATTCACTTACCGAAAATTGGGGGCATCTACTGTGGCAAACGGGTGCAAGCCTTTTACCACAAACTTAGTCACTGCTCGGTGACATTCGTCTATCCTGGCCTGTGTCATTTTACTTTTCCCCGCCTCTGTGAAAGGAGAAGCTACCGGTAGACTGCAGCGAGAACTGCCAGCATCTGAGACAGCCGGACTCTGTCTGCCTCTCTCGTCATGGTCATCTAAATGCAATGTACAGCAATAGCAGGTTTTGCAATAAGGCAAATCGCGCTAACATAATATGCAATGTTAGTTGATTAGTTACCTGCCGTATTAACGGGAGAGGACCTGCAAATGTTACCGCTGCTGCTGGGTTGAAATTCACTAGTCCAGAGCGGATTAAAAACACGGCATTCATTTACGGTTATCGCATGTTTTGTGAGCAAATGCTTTTGCATATTCGTAGAGTTTCCTCCCTTTGATGAAATATCTACTTTGCAAGTATTGCAAGTTGCCCTGTTGTCATCCTTTCTTGTAAAGTATAACCAAACTTTTGAGCGTTTGTGCCACTTAGGCGCCATGTTTCCTGCTGGGTAAATGATGCTACGCAATGTGGTGACGTCATTCGAGGCGACTGGAATCGATAGGGGAATCGTTTGCAAAAATGGCAGACAATTCCAAGGAATTGAAACAGTGGGAACCGGTTCTCAACAAGAACCGGTTTTCGATTCCCATCCCTACCCCCAAGTGTCGCTAGGGCTCACTTACCAGCTGCCTGCAACCACCAGCAAGCCTGCTCTTCCTGCTCGCTTGCTCACACCTGCAATGGTTCTCAGCTTCTTCTTCCTCTTCTTCTTCTTCTTCGTCGTCTTCCTCCTCCTCTAACCTTCACTCTCTTTTCCAATCTTTCTTTTACGTAATCTCCACACTCATGCTCCTACTATTTATAATGGGGATGTGGCACAGGTGCGGCGATTAGCAGCTCCTAACATCAATTACGGACATGAGCAGAAAAGGGAACCGCTCCGGCCACCACTCTTTAAGCCGCAAGTGTGGCGATTATTTATTTAAAAACTGGCCATTCCTTCTAAGCTGGGGACCCGCTGCTTATCACACTGCTGCTTTTTGAAGACCAACCAGTCTAGATGTGGGGCACCTTGTTGCTCATATGATGAGGCTCCACCAGTTGGAGTAATAAAAGGATGCGCATTTTAGAGTTCATTTCTAATGATGACTTAAGACTCTTCTTTATGTGCATGCAAAGTATTTTCCACAGCATCCACAAATTTGGAATTGCATGCCGTTGCTCATAGGGCTCCAGAAGGGTTGCGCAAAGCAGTTAATGCAAACAACAGATGCAAATATCTCAAAATGGGGTCGTCCATTAAAAAAAAACAAAACGCTACAAACTTTGTCAGATAGATAGATAGATAGATAGATAGATAGATAGATAGATAGATAGATAGATAGATAGATAGATAGATAGATAGATAGATAGATAGATAGATAGATAGATAGATAGATAGATAGATAGATAGATAGATAGATAGATAGATAGATATCTGTAATCAGTAATCCCTCGCTATATCGCGCTTCGCCTTTCGCGGCTTCACTCCATCGCGGATTTTATATGTAAGCATATTTAAATATATATCGCGGATTTTTTGCTGGTTCGCGGATTTCTGCGGACAATGGATCTTTTAATTTCTTGTACATGCTTCCTCAGTTGGTTTGCCCAGTTGATTTCATACAAGGGACGCTATTGGCAGATGGCTGAGAAGCTACCCGGCTTACTTTTCTCTCTCTCTTGCGCTGACTTTCTCTGATCCTGACGTAGGGGGATTGAGCAGGGGGGCTGTTTGCACACCTAGACGATAAGGACGCTCGTCTAAAAATGCTGAAAGATTATCTTCACGTTGTGATCTTTTGTGCAGCTGCTTCCTGAAACGACATGCTGCATGGAGCTTCGCATACTTAAAAGCTCGAAGGGCACGTATTGATTTTTGATTGAAAAACAAACTCTGTCTCACTTTGTCTGCTCCTCACGGAGGGGGTGTGAGCAGCCGCCTTCAACAGCTTTGTGCCGCGGTGCTTCGCATACTTAAAAGAAAAACAGCCCTATTGATCTGTTTGCTTTTCTCTATCTCTGTGAAATGATCTGCTCCTGACCCGCACTCCTTTGAAGAGGAAGATATGTTTGCATTCTTTTAATTGTGAGACGGAACTGTCATCTCTGTCTTGTCATGGAGCACAGTTTAAACTTTTGAAAAAGAGACAAATGTTTGTTTGCAGTGTTTGAATAACGTTCCTGTCTCTCTACAACCTCCTGTGTTTCTGCGCAAATCTGTGACCCAAGCATGACAATATAAAAATAACCATATAAACATATGGTTTCTACTTCACGGATTTTCTTATTTCGCTGGTGGCTCTGGAACGCAACCCCCGCGATGGAGGAGGAATTACTGTAGATACTTTATTAATCCCAATGGGAAATTCACAGATAGGCTTCTAATGCAAAAATGATGTGATATTCAAAATCCCTGAGTGCCAAAATCTCTCATTAGACATGTAGATCACTGAAATCCATGCAGGAATTGACACAAAAAAACGAATGAGATCACAACAAACAGGCCATGTGATACGGGGTGGGCGTGGCCTGTGACATCACCAGGCTACCGTTGTCCGGCACTCACAGTCCACACTTTTAGACGGAGCTGTTGGTGAATTTACTTAGTCAGCTGCTTTTCTAGTCACGTTTTTGGATAGCATTACGAGTTTTGAATTTTCGGCTTCTGACTCTACTGCTCCGCGACTTTAGGCCTTTTGAGCTACCTAGTTTCATCAGGTGGGACATGATGAAGGGGTTGGTTTTGCCACATCTTGCGATTCCCAAGGAGGGGATTGGAAGTCATTGGTGGTGTTAAGATGGGTGGGTCTGGTCAACTCAGGGGGTTACTACCACAAATGGATGTGAGGTCACCTTATCAGTTTTTCTAACAAATGGACTGCCTGTTTATGACAGCTCCCTATCTCGATCCTCTTCTTTTTTTTTTCTTTTTAACAGCCTAATGGAAACAGCGGCTCATTAAAGAGCCTGAAGGAGAGATCACGCGTTCCTTTGATGAGGACACGGTAGTGACGGATTATGAAGAGTACCTTCACCATGCAGTCAGCGTCTTTAAGGCCAGGCAATAAATTCAAAGGTCTCCGCAGCAACGCCCTCATTGTTCGGTGCTTTTAAATAATTAATTCAAGCCACTATAGCAAAGGTGTCTCAAGGCAGACAAAATGAAAGACCATCTCTGACGCGGCTTGTTTAATTAACTGTGATGCAGCGGGGACAGGCAGTCGGCTGGGGCTGCTTGAAAATCCAATCCACGAATTGCCTTCTGAAGACAGCAAGGCCAGGCATTTGCAATTTGTTCCCCGCATGGTTAGCAGGTCTAAGGAGCTGGAAATGATGATTTTACATACACTTATAAGGCATTGATTTTTGCTTCCCAGGGAGATGCCAGGATAGAAAATGAAGCCCCAGAGGGGACGTGGACTAATTCTCATATAACATATTCTGAGCAATGGGCCAAAAATGATAGATTTGAAACCAATGCTTAAGCACTACCAAAAGCTACGAGGCACCCTGGTTTAATAAGGTTGAAATACCCCTTGTGGCAAAGGCCCCTGGCTGGGATGCCTCTATGCTGGAAGGACTGGGGAGGATGTGTATCTAGAGCATTACGTCCCCCGGAGCGCTAGGTGGCAGCACCCCCTGGGTTGCAGTGGTGCCTCGGACCCCTGCAGGGTTCCATGGGAGCTCAAATTTGGTGCAGCCCTGTTGGGTTCTGCAGGCGCTGCCAGGGGGTGTGCTACAGCTGCTTCTGAGCCCTTGATTGCAGCACTTCCACCACACCCAGAAGTGCTGCCGGAAGTAGACCAACGAGCACCTGGGTGCCGTATAAAATCGTATTATGGGATATCACCTACTGTTGAATTCTGCTCTGTACTTGTAACATTTCTATTGTACTATTATATTGTATTGATGATTACTTGTGTTCTGTTCTGTGTATTGTATTATTTTGACACCCACTTCATGCCCAACCTACCTGGAAAGGGGTCTCTCTTTGAACTGCCTTTCCTGAGGTTTCTTCCATTTTTTCCCTACAAGGGTTTTTTTTGGGAATTTTTCCTTGTCTTCTTAGAGAGTCAAGGCTGGGGGGCTGTCAAGAGGCAGGGCCTGTTAAAGCCCAATGCAGCACTTTTTGTGTGATTTAGGGTTATACAAAAATACATTGTATTGTGTCATATTGTAAATGTACTATATAATAGATAGACATGAAAGGCATTATATAATAGATAGATAGATAGATAGATAGATAGATAGATAGATAGATAGATGTGAAAGGCACTATATAATAAATAGACAGATGTAAAAGGCACTATATAATAGATAGATAGATAGATGTGAAAGGCACTATATAATAGACAGATATATATGAAAGGCACTATATGATAGATGTAAAAGGCACTATATAATACATAGATGTGAAAGGCACTATATGATAGATAGATAGATAGATAGATAGATAGATAGATAGATAGATAGATAGATAGATAGATAGATAGATAGATGTGAAAGGCACTATATAATAAATAGACAGATGTAAAAGGCACTATATAATAGATAGATAGATAGATGTGAAAGGCACTATATAATAGACAGATAGATATGAAAGGCACTATATGATAGATAGATGTAAAAGGCACTATATAATACATAGATGTGAAAGGCACTATATGATAGATAGATAGATAGATAGATAGATAGATAGATAGATAGATAGATAGATAGATAGATAGATGGATGTAAAAGGCACTATATAATACATAGATGTGAAAGGCACTATAGATAGATAGATAGATAGATAGATAGATAGATAGATAGATAGATAGATAGATAGATAGATAGATAGATGTGAAAGGCACTATATAATAGATAGATAGATAGATAGATAGATAGATAGATAGATAGATAGATAGATAGATAGATAGATAGACAGATGTGAAAGGCAATAGATAGATAGATAGATAGATAGATAGATAGATAGATAGATAGATAGATGTGAAAGGCAGTATATAATAGATAGATAGATAGATAGATAGATAGATAGATAGATAGATAGATAGATAGATAGATAGATAGATAGATAGATAGATAGATAGATGTGAAAGGCAGTATATAATAGATAGATAGATAGATAGATAGATAGATAGATAGATAGATAGATAGATGTAAAAGGCACTATATAATACATAGATGTGAAAGGCACTATATAATACATAGATGTGAAAGGCACTATAGATAGATAGATAGATAGACGTAAAAGGCCCGATAGATAGATAGATAGATAGATAGATAGATAGATAGATAGATAGATAGATAGATAGATAGATAGATAGATGTGAAAGGCACTATATAATAGATAGATAGATAGATAGATAGATAGATAGATAGATAGATAGATAGATAGATAGATAGATAGATGTAAAAGGCACTATATAATACATAGATGTGAAAGGCACTATATGATAGATAGATAGATAGATAGATAGATAGATAGATAGATAGATAGATAGATAGATAGATAGATAGATAGATAGATGTAAAAGGCACTATATAATACATAGATGTGAAAGGCACTATATAATACATAGATGTGAAAGGCACTATAGATAGATAGATAGATAGACGTAAAAGGCCCGATAGATAGATAGATAGATAGATAGATAGATAGATAGATAGATAGATAGATAGATAGATAGATAGATAGATAGATAGATAGATAGATAGATGTGAAAGGCACTATATAATAGATAGATAGATAGATAGATAGATAGATAGATAGATAGATAGATGTGAAAGGCAGTATATAATAGATAGATAGATAGATAGATAGATAGATAGATAGATAGATAGATGTGAAAGGCACTATATAATAGATAGATAGATAGATAGATAGATAGATAGATAGATAGATAGATAGATAGATAGATGTGAAAGGCAGTATATAATAGATAGATAGATAGATAGATAGATAGATAGATAGATAGATAGATAGATAGATAGATAGATGTGAAAGGCAGTATATAATAGATAGATAGATAGATAGATAGATAGATAGATAGATAGATAGATAGATAGAATATCTTGCCTGCAGAAAAGGAATTTCTCAAAAGGAGACAGAGTCCTAAGCAGAACTGACTATATGAAGTCAATATGGCGGCTTTAAAGGCCAAGGTAGGAAATGACGTCATCAGGGCCAGAAGGGGAAGTGACATCATCAGAGGCGGGACCGGAAGTGGTGTTGTCAGAAGTGGAACTGGAAGTGTCGTTGTTGGAATGCACCAAAGCCAGAAGTGACTTTATCAGGTGTTCCGGAACAGGAAGTGACATCATCGGAGGCGCCAAAATCCTGTGGGATTTCCTGAGAATGGTCTGCGATGGATTGAGAGGGGCAGTTAGTGCACTCCGCCTCCCCCTGGTTGGACATGGAGTTGTCACTATTCAGGCCCTTTAGTTGACTCCTACTGGCATGTGTGTGATAAGGGTTATCTGTGTCTTGTGTAGTGCACTCTCAAGTAAAACTGCATCCATATATTGGTATTAACTGTTACATTGTCCTGACTTGGACACGTCTAACTCTGGAGACACAGAATCTTTAAAGTTCTTCAAGAAGCTTCAACACATCATCCATCACAAAGCACAGAACTCATAGAAACATTAAAATGCACAGGTGAATCTTTTCATCATTTTTTGAAAATGTCCACCAAATGTAATTCCTGCTTTTCCTCATGGCGACTGTGTGAGTTCAGTTAAGCAAATCACTAGCTGCACTGCTGAGGACAATTTAGTGGGCATTCTGGCAAAGATGAGTACCCGGCACACAAGGTGAGGCGATGCCTTGAATGTGAAGGAGTTTGTGTCTGTGCTTTAATTGTGACACCTGAAAGATCAGTGGAGTTCCAGTCACTAAAATGGTTACATTTTACATGTTTCACGGAACAGTACTTTTTGATTTATTTGATTTTTATTATGCAAATTTTATTATGTAAACCAAAGACCTTTAAAATGTCAATCCATAATGTTAATAAAGTATCTATCTATCTATCTATCTATCTATTAATTTTTAAGAATTAGTGTTGGGACAAATGTGTGTGGATTGGGGGGTCTTGCCCCCCCCCCCCCCCCCCCATTTGCATTGCCCATGGTTGTAGCTATTTAATACAGTAATTGACATTTTATTTCTGGTTCTAGTTGACATTTTCTTTTAATTAATTCCTTTTAATTGGAAGCCTGCCTTTGAGTATTTCTTTGTTTTTTTTTTGAGTTCTTTAATTATTGTTCATTTAGTCTTTTGGGATTCCTTTACTTACACTGTTTACTTTTTACTCCCTTGATTGCTTTGTTTTTCCATTTTTTTTTTGTTAATACTTTTATTAAGATTTTCAGTGTTGTTTCCAATAAACTCCTTGGATAATCTATTTAGTTCACTGAAGCTCCTAGAGAACACGTCCTGTCAAGTGGAAAGACAAAGCTGGTGACAAGCTGCCAGCCTGATGCTGAAACTGAGCGAGCCGCTCTGTTGTGAAGTGCCTGGCAGAAATATCTGAAACACTTTTTAGAAAAGCAATTGGCGCAGAACTTGCAGAACATATATATATGTATCACTATGGGAATCAGTGTACCCAGGGGTGAAGTGGATGGCACTGAGATCTGCCATAGCTCTGAATGCTAAGGGATCTGGTACTGGAACAGGTAAACCACTCGGTGGTTGGCATTGGCAAAGGAGTGGGTGCAGAAATCTCAGGGATGAAACTGCTGGCAGCGGCACTTATGCAGTTTGCTTCTCTGTTCTGCCACTTGTGCCAAATGTGACAGACCACAAAAAATAAACTGCTCAAAAAAATGAAAGGACCACTTTGGTAATCCGAGTACAGCATCAAGTCCATGACTCTTCTGGGTTATTGATCTGGTCAGTTAAGTAGCAGAGGGGCTTTGGTGCACTAGAGGATCAACAATGAGACGACCCCCAAAACAGGAATAAATGGTTTAACAGGTGGAGGGAGGCCACTGACATTTTTTCCTCCTCATCTGTTTTGGCACTCATTTTGCATTTGGCTGTGGTCAGTGTCACTACTGGTAGCATGAGGCCATACCTGGACCCTACAGAGCTGGCACAGGTAGTCCAACTTCTCCAGGATGGCAGGCACATCAAAACGTGGCATTGCCAGAAGGTTTGCTGTGTCTCCCAGCACAGTCTCAAGGGGAGGAGATTCCAGGAGACAGGCAGTTACTCCAGGAGAGCTGGACCCTCGTAGAAGGTCCTTAACCCATCAGCAGGACCCACCGCTATCTGCTCCTTTGGGCAAAGAGGAACAGGATGGGCACTGCAAGATCCTACAAAATGACCTCTGGCAGGCAGGCCACTGGTGTGAATGTCTCTGACCAAACAATCAGAAACATACTTCATGAGGGTGGCGTGAGGGCCCAACGTTCTCTAGTGGGCACCGAGGAGCTCAATTGGTATTTGCCATAAAATACCAGAACTGGCAGGTCCACTACTGGTGCCCTGTGTTTTTCACAGATGAGAGGAGGTTCATCCTGACAGACAGATGTGAAAGTCTCTGGAGAAGCCATGGAGAATGTTAGGCTGCGTGTGACATCGTTCAGCAGATAGATAGATAGATAGATAGATAGATAGATAGATAGATAGATAGATAGATAGATAGATAGATAGATAGATAGATAGATAGATAGATAGATAGATAGATAGATGTGAAAGGCACTATATGATAGATAGATAGATAGATAGATAGATAGATAGATAGATAGATAGATAGATAGATAGATAGATAGATAGATAGATAGATAGATAGATGTGAAAGGCACTATATGATAGATAGATAGATAGATAGATAGATAGATAGATAGATAGATAGATAGATAGATAGATAGATAGATAGATAGATGTGAAAGGCACTATATGATAGATAGATAGATAGATAGATAGATAGATAGATAGATAGATAGATAGATAGATAGATAGATAGATAGATGTGAAAGGCACTATATGATAGATAGATAGATAGATAGATAGATAGATAGATAGATAGATAGATAGATAGATAGATAGATAGATAGATAGATAGATAGATAGATAGATGTGAAAGGCACTATATGATAGATAGATAGATAGATAGATAGATAGATAGATAGATAGATAGATAGATAGATAGATAGATAGATAGATAGATAGATAGATGTGAAAGGCACTATATGATAGATAGATAGATAGATAGATAGATAGATAGATAGATAGATAGATAGATAGATAGATAGATAGATAGATAGATAGATAGATAGATAGATGTGAAAGGCACTATATGATAGATAGATAGATAGATAGATAGATAGATAGATAGATAGATAGATAGATAGATAGATAGATAGATAGATAGATAGATGTGAAAGGCACTATATGATAGATAGATAGATAGATAGATAGATAGATAGATAGATAGATAGATAGATAGATAGATAGATAGATAGATGTGAAAGGCACTATATGATAGATAGATAGATAGATAGATAGATAGATAGATAGATAGATAGATAGATAGATAGATAGATAGATGTGAAAGGCACTATATGATAGATAGATAGATAGATAGATAGATAGATAGATAGATAGATAGATAGATAGATAGATAGATAGATAGATAGATGTGAAAGGCACTATATGATAGATAGATAGATAGATAGATAGATAGATAGATAGATAGATAGATAGATAGATAGATAGATAGATAGATAGATAGATAGATAGATGTGAAAGGCACTATATGATAGATAGATAGATAGATAGATAGATAGATAGATAGATAGATAGATAGATAGATAGATAGATAGATAGATGTGAAAGGCACTATATGATAGATAGATAGATAGATAGATAGATAGATAGATAGATAGATAGATAGATAGATAGATAGATAGATAGATATGAAAGGCACTATATGATAGATAGATAGATAGATAGATAGATAGATAGATAGATAGATAGATAGATAGATAGATAGATAGATAGATAGATAGATAGATAGATAGATGTGAAAGGCACTATATGATAGATAGATAGATAGATAGATAGATAGATAGATAGATAGATAGATAGATAGATAGATAGATAGATAGATAGATAGATAGATAGATAGATGTGAAAGGCACTATATGATAGATAGATAGATAGATAGATAGATAGATAGATAGATAGATAGATAGATAGATAGATAGATAGATAGATAGATAGATAGATAGATGTGAAAGGCACTATATGATAGATAGATAGATAGATAGATAGATAGATAGATAGATAGATAGATAGATAGATAGATAGATAGATAGATAGATAGATAGATAGATAGATAGATGTGAAAGGCACTATATGATAGATAGATAGATAGATAGATAGATAGATAGATAGATAGATAGATAGATAGATAGATAGATAGATAGATAGATAGATAGATAGATAGATAGATAGATAGATAGATAGATAGATAGATACTTTATTCATCTCCTCAGGGAAATTCAGGCAACAACTACCTCAAACACAACCGTGAAAATGGTACACATTACTATAAAAGCAAGAAGAACAAGCATAAATAAGTAAATAAATAAATTAGTAATAAATAAATAATGAAAGTACAAGTGGATCACTTGTTAGAATGTTGGCAGGTGGAGTGGCGACCTTGTCCTGAGTCATTTCTATTGACAACAGTGTTATAAAGTCTCACGGCAGTAGGATCTCCTACAGCGTTCCTCTCCACGGCGCAGTGAGATAAGGCCACTGTTGCGTTTCCTCCTCTGACCCACCATCACGTTGCGGAGAGTGTGACTGCTACTGTCAAGAATGGCCTGTACCTTCCTCCCTATCCACCTTTCCAGCACAATTCCCAGTGAGTCCACAGTCCTGCCCAGCACCAAGCTGGTCTTCTTCACCAGCTTGTCCAGCCTCTTTGTGTTCTTATCTGTCAAACTTCCACCCCAACACACGGCAGCAAAGAAGAGGACACAGGTGACGACTCTTTGATAGAACACAGACAGCGTTCCGTTACGTCCATTAAATGATTTTTGGGTAAACAGAGCCTGCTCTGACCCTTCCTGCAGAGGACATCTGTGTTCACAGACCAGTCCAGTCTGTCACTAAGGTGGGCACCTAGATATTTATAAGTCTGCACCACCTCAATGCTCTCTCCTTGGATGCTGACACACTGAAGGGGGAGCTTAGACCTGTGGAAATCCACAATCATCTCCTTGGTCTTCATTATGTTCAGGCCCAGGCAGTTCTTAGGTGTGTGAATGAAAGGCAAAAAGTCGTTAGCCCCATAAACCCTGATCACAATGCAGCAACTGTCATTGTTCGTGTTGAGTAATGTGGAAGTCGCTAAGCCCTGCACTGTAGTAGCCGACCATAACACCAGGGGCTCATCGCTCGTGCAGGTCAGGCATTGATATTCTACACTCTCATGAACAGGCAGCAGTAAAAATGTAAGAAAAGTGTATAAAGAAACACGCGTCTAATGTCCCGTCTGCCAAATTGGGCGTTGATGATCACATGCAGGGCACGCTCCAAATCTGTACCAGGACGGGACACTTGACAGACCTGACCTACTGCACTTAAGGGTGACGTTTCAGTATTTCCACATTTCTGTTCCACGTAATCTGAAATGAGAGGAGCCAGTTAAGGTGGTTCGGGCATCTGATGCAGACGCCTCCCGGATGCCTCCTTGTAGAGGTTTTATGGGCACGACCAGGTGGTAGGAGGGCACCAGGGAAGACCCAGGGCATGCTGGGAAGGTTATATCTCCCAGATGGCACTGGGTGCGCCTCAGGATCCCACCGTATGAGTTGGCAAGCGTGGATGACTAAAGGGAATGTAACCCAGTTTGGATAAGCGGCGCAGAATGAAAGAAGGAAGAATGAATGTTACACGTAACAACACCTCTTCTTGTCAAAAACAATTCAGCGTTTTTGATGCGTTTTTCCGGCGATAAACTAAACACTAAGGGGGCTACAAAGACAAGTTTGACCCCCACCTGCTGTAGCTTGATTTTTAGAGATTTGAGCATTTGTCTGCAATGTTACCGTATAATTATATGTCATCATACTGCGGGACCCCTTGTGGGCCACGGCCCCCTGGTTGAGGAAACACTGTTGCAAAGTACATACTCAGAATCCTCTTTGTGTTCTCTTATCCATTTTTCTTTCAGTTAAGCGTTTCCCCATTTTAACTAAATCAATAATCTCCTCCATGGTGCCCTTAATGTCACGACTAGTTAATTCATCTTTCATTTCAGGAGCTAATCCTTTTTCAAATTGAGAGATTAGTGCCGTTTGGTCCCACCCGAAGTCAGCATTCAGAAGGTATAACAGCATACTCCCCGAAGAATGAGAGTGTGCGCGGCTTTTACGGCAAATTTTCGTTTTCATACATCGCGAGGAAGTGGGCGTACGCAACATTTTTGGATGACGGTGGACAACTGCACCAGCGCCCCGATCAGTGCTCTAAAGGGAACATTGATGGCGAAAGCGGGATGTGGCGCAATTTGTTGCGACAGTCCGGAGGATAAGCTGGAGAGGTGAAGGGTCAGGGAGAAGCCAGACAGCAGAAGCGCATGAGTGAGGAGACAAACAGACTAACAAATGGCGCGTCCCATTTGAATAGTGCAAGAGCAGGGAGGTGGGACGAACTTCCCAGGGATCCAGGTAGCGCAGTGCTGGCATAATGGGATGGTGGTGGTCTGGCAGTGGACGTCATGGAGGATTCCAGGTGAGGCAGGCGGGGTGTGGAGTCAAGAGGGGTGGGTGGAGCTGTGGATGTCTCTGCCAGTTGGAAGACCCGCTTAGGTGAGCTGGGGAGATGTGAAGTGAAGGACGCGCTGGACTGGCTGAGGAAGAGCTTGATGCCGATATGGTTTTATCTGGCTGTGTAAAATCTGGATCTTAGAATTAGAAATGGGGGTCTGCTTGTAGTTCTAAGAGCTAAACTTAAAAGAAGTGGAGAGGCGGCCTTCTGCTGTTAAGCACCTAAAAGTCCAAAGACATGCAGCTCAGGTGCATTGGCGTTCCTAAATTGTCCTTGGTGTGTGGGTGTGTGTACCCTGCGGTGGGCTGGCACCCTGCCCGGGGTTTTTTCCTGCCTTGCACCCTGTGTTGGCTGGGATTGGCTCCAGCAGACCCCCCGTGACCCTGTGTAAAGATATAGCAGGTTGGACAATGACTGACTAACTGACTTTAAAAAACTGCTGAAGACCCCTTATGTGAACATTTTAGTGTAACCCTGATATTCTGTATATGCATTGCTTTATCATCTTTATCATGGCTCCTCAATCCATACTCACCCCTACTTTGTCTGCTGTCCAGTTTTCTGTGGTGCTGATCTGCGCCCCCCACCACCTGATCAGGTCACCATGCTATCCCTCCATTGATGGATTGAAGGCCAGAAGTCCACATGACCATCATCTTCGTCTAATTCTTCCACGTGAAGACCATCAGTACTGATTTGGATCATTCATGTTAGGTAGAATGCCCAGTGGGGGCTGGGTGGTCTCGGGACCCTTGCAAATTTTTGTTTTGTTTTGTTTTTTCTGTCCTCGTGGCCATCAGACTTTTGTTTCTTCTTTGTTACTTAGTATTGTCTAATCCTATTTTTATATTTTTATTTTTTTACAAACTTTTCTTTCTTCATCTTGTAAAGCACTTTGCGCTACCATCTGTATGAAAACGTGTGATAGAAATAAATGTTGTTGTTTTCATCCTCCTCATTTCTATGGATTATTTATTTATTGATGCACAAGACTTTTTAGACCCTGGCTTGGCCATTCAGGACGTTTCCATTTTTTAGCTTTGATAATCTTCTCTGTGTCCTCAGCAGTGCGTTTGGTCTCCTTTTCTTGTTGGAAGATGAAGTGCCATCCACTGAGTTTGGAGACATTTACAGAACTTGAGCAGATCAGATTTTTCTTTGCACCTCAGAATTCATTGTGCTGCTGCTGGCAACAGTCCCATCATCCATGAAGTGATTGGCCAGACCATAACACTCCCAGCATTGCCATGTTTAACTGATGAGGTGGTCTGCTTCGGATCTCGGGCAGCTCCTCTTGGTCTCCACACTCACCACTCTCATGAGGTTCATCTTTGTCTTGTTGGTCCACAAGACTTTTTCCAAGAAATCTGTAGGCCCTTTGAAGTCCTTGTCACAAACTGTAATCTGCCGTCCTGTGTTTGTGGTGTTCATCTTGCAGTGTGTCCTGGTTGGCACCCTGCCCAGGATTGGTTCTGCCTTGTGCCCTGGGTTGGCTGGGATTGGCTCCAGCAGACCCCCGTGACCCTGTGTTCGGATTCAGCGGGTTGGAAAATGGATGGATGGATCTTGCAGTGTGTCCTCCTTTGTATTTCTGCTAATGAAGTCTTCTGCTGATAGTCGTCTCTGACTCACACACATCGGCCCCCTGAAGACTGTTTATGATCTGTCAGACAGGCTTTGGGGGGCTTTTTCTTTTACCATACTGAGGATCCTTCTGTCATCAGCAGTGGAGGTCTTCCTTGGCCTAGCAGTCCCTTTGTGATTACTGAGCCCACCAGTGTGTTCGTTCTTCTTCATGATATTCCAGACAGTTGATTTTGCTCATCCTCAGGTTTTATTGGTGTCTCTGATGGTTTTCTTCTCATTTGTCAACCTCATGATGACTTCTTTGACTTTTATTGGCACAGCTCTGGTCGTCATGTAGAATAATGGGAGCTACAGACTCCAAAGGGTAGAAGTCAACCGAGGTGTCTAATGAAGCCATGAAATCCACCTGAGTGATCACACAATCCTGGGACGATAATATTCCCGGGTGCCCTGAAATTTTTGTGGGGTTATGCAATAAAAGTGTTGTCACGTCTCCAAGCTGTGATTGCAATGTAAGCAAATCCCCATAAATGAACGTCTGCAGTGTGCTCTTTACTCACGATGTCTGAATGGTTTGATTTGTCATATTAAACAGCAGAGCAGAGGGGGAAATCAAAGAACTAACACGTCTCTGTCCCACACATTATGGAGAGCTCTGTATAGCGCCTTGGCACACTTGTATGCCAAACGCAGTTTCAATGGCCATGAAGAGCTAGCTGTGGCATACTTTGAATGAATAATAAATATGTAACACGGATACAATGAAGATTACAAAGTCAGTTTAACGTGCCCGAGTGAGACTGAATTCCTTCTTGTCGGAGTATTTTAGTATGGTGGGATTCAATTTCAATGTACTGGAAATGTGAAGGATGTGTTTGTTGGACCACTGAGCTTAGTTTAGTTAATTGGAGACTCCCCAGTGGTCCCACCCCACTGGCATGGAGCAAGCCCCCCCATATTCAAACAGGGAGAGAACATGTGAGAGAGACGCACCAGGATCTGAATTCGACAGCAGTGCTAACCACAGCGCCACCTGCTGTTATTTTTAATAAGAAAAATCTCAACAAACTGATGGGATACCAAAAGGAATTTAATGAGATATGGAAGTTAATGGTTAAGAAGAAAGTCTCCTAATTTCAAAGCGTTTGCGCTTGTTTGACAATTAATTTCTGCCATGAGTGAATACACTGAAATATTTTTAGTATCTTTGAGATTGGTGCGTGACACGTGGAAGCCGACAGCAATGCCCGCTGGGGCCGGCCGAGGTGGGCGCTCGTGATTTCTCTTAATTAAAGTGGCTCTGCCCTGCTCTTCAGTTCCATAATAATTTGATGGATATTTGTTGATGATGAGTAATGATCATTTTGTTTTGGTCCACTGGGGCACATTTGTCAGGTTTTTCAAGTTTTAAGCCCATTTTCTCTTTTATTTTTTTTTTATTACTTGTTTTTGATGTTTAGCAGCTTAAGCATGTGGAGGTGGAGCCTATCTTGGCAGAATCTGGGCACCAGGCAGGTAACACCTCACCCACACACCAACACTTGGGCACTTTAGAGTTGTCCATTAGTGATAGCTCCGTGTCTAATAAGGCCCATGCAGGCACAGAGATCTGAGATCCCACTTCTGGAGCCATGAGCCTGCAGCACTAACTGCTATGCCACCCTATCACTCTGCACCTGATCTGATCTGGGTAAGTCCCAGCTCCCCTGAATCTGAATTATTAAGACTTTGGTGTAGATGGATTGGGCACTGTTGCCAATATTGCCCACTGGCATTTATTTGAAAAAAAATGCAATAACTTTTATATTATTATTATATTGTTTTACAGGATGACTGGCATCCCTCTCAGGGCACCCGGTTCTTCCTGGTTAGGCTAGTTAGGCCCCCAAACCTAAATAGGAACAGAAAGATGGATGAATGGATGGAATGGAGTCGATAGTGTTGTGAATATCGTCCTCTGGTGTTTAGTTAAAAGATAAAATGAAATGTATGTTCTGTTTTACAGTCTGACTGGCAGCCTGTCTAGGAACGGTTCATGCCCTACACTAAGTTCTGCCTGATTGGACCATCAACCCCTAACTCTCAATAAGAAGGAGACATTTTAGGAAATGGGATGGAAGATTGATGGATCAAAGGATAATGTCACCAACATCACCCTCTAGTGTTTGTTTGAAACATACACAGACCACCACATTGCACATTACTGTTCACAACTTGACTGGCATTCTGTTCATGGCCGATGCCCATCTATAAATGACTGTAGATGATTTGGCTGCAGTTGGGAAAGAGACTGAACAGATGGGACGCCCTCTGGTGTTCACTTAAAAAGTACAATAACGTGTATATTACAAGACATAGTTTGACTGGCATCCCGAATAGGCTTAGTTCTTACCTCACACACAGGTAGGCTACTGCCCTTCAACACAAAATAAGAAAAGAGAATGGTGGGTAGGTGGATGGAGGGATGGAGAATGTTGCCAACACCCCTCTAGTGTTGGGCTGAACGATACAATAAGCACATTGTACACTACTCTTCACAACTTGACTGGCATCCTGTTTATGGCCGCCTGGACTGGCATCTTTGTTCGACCTGGAGAGGGTCGAACTCCCAGACCCCAAAATATCCAATGAGGTCAGGAAAGAAACTGATGGAGAGGAGGAATAAATGCCACTGCCAACATCGCCCTCTGCTGTCTGTCTTGTATATCACTGCTTTAATGCTTGATTGACATTCTTTCCAGGGTTTCTGTTTTCTGTTATGTTATGGTGTGTGGGGATGTCATGTGGTGTGATATTCTGTTATTTGATATTATGGGATATGTTATGATGTGCCGTGATGGCTTCGATGGTGGGGGAGGATGCCGGTCAGGCGTGGTAGGCCCAAACGTGTTGTGATGGTTTGCTGGGAACGTCTGTCAGAGCCCCCTGTCAGAAGTAGCTTCAACTCCCACCTCCGGCAGAACTTCGACCACATCCCGAGGGAGGTGGGGGACATTGAGTCCGAATGGACCATGTTCCGTGCCTCTATTGTTGAGGCAGCTGACCGGAGCTGTGGCCGTAAGGTGGTCGGTGCGTGTCGTGGCGGCAATCCCCGAACCCGTTGGTGGACACCGGCGGTGAAGGATGCCGTCAAGCTGAAGAAGGAGTCCTACCGGTCTCTTTTGTCCTGTGGGACTCTGGAGGCAGCTGATAGGTACCGGCAGGCCAAGCGGAATGCAGCTTCGGTGGTTGCTGAGGCAAAAACTCGGGCGGGGAGGAGTTTGGGGAGGCCATGGAGAACGACTTTCGGACGGCTTCGAGGAGATTCTGGTCCACCATCCGGCGTCTCAGGAAGGGGAAGCAGTGCAGTGTCAACACTGTATATGGTGGGGATGGTGCGCTGCTGACCTCGACTCGGGACGTTGTGGATCGGTGGGGGGGAGTACTTCGAAGACCTACTCAATCCCATTAACATGCCTTCCAGTGAGGAAGCAGAAAATGGGGACTCGGAGGTGGGCTCCCCCATCTCTGGGACTGAGGTCACCGAGGTGGTCAAAAAACTCCTTGGTGGCAGGGCCCCAGGGGTGGATGAGATACGCCCGGAGTTCCTCAAGGCTCTGGATGTTGTAGGACTGTCTTGGTTGACACGCCTCTGCAACATCGCATGGACATCAGGGACAGTGCCTCTGGATTGGCAGACCGGGATGGTGGTCCCCCACCTTTAGGAAAGGGGATCGGAGGGTGTGTTCCAACTACAGAGGGATCACACTCCTCAGCCTCCCTGGAAAAGTCTATTCAGGGGTCCTGGAGTGGAGGGTCCGTCGGATAGTCGAACCTCGGATTCAGGAGGAACAGTGTGGTTTTCGTCCTGGTCGCGGAACAGTGGACCAGCTCTACACCCTTAGCAGAGTCCTGGAGGGTGCATGGGAGTTCGCCCAACCAGTCTACATGTGTTTTGTGGACTTGGAAAAGGCGTTCGACCGCGTCCCTCTGGGAATCCTGTGGGGGGTGCTCCGGGAGTATGGGGTACCGGCCCCCCGATAAGGGCTGTTCGGTCCCTGTACGATCGGTGCCAGAGCTTGGTCCGCATTGCCGGCAGTAAGTCGAACCCATTTCCAGTGAGAGTTGGACTCCGCCAGGGCTGCTCTTTGTCACCGATTCTGTTCATAACTTTTATGGACAGAATTTCTAGGCGCAGCCAGGGCGTTGAGGGGGTCCGGTTTGGTGGGCTCAGGATTGGGTCACTGCTTTTTGCAGATGATGTTGTCCTGTCTGCTTCATCAGGCCGTGATCTTCAGCTCTCTCTCGAGTGTGAAGCGGCTGGGATGAGAATCAGCACCTGCAAATCCGAGACCATGGTCCTCAGCCGGAAAAGGGTGGAGTACCCTCTCAGGGTTGGTAGCGAGATCCTGCCCCAAGTGGAGGAGTTCAAGTATCTCGGGGTCTTGTTCACGAGTGGAGGGAAGAATGGAGCGTGAGATCGACAGGCGGATCGGTGCGGCATCCGCAGTAATGCGGGCATTGCATCGGTCTGTCGTGGTGAAAAAGGAGCTGAGCCGCAAGGCGAAGCTCTCAATTTACCAGTCGATCTATGTTCCTACCCTCACCTATGGTCATGAGCTATGGGTAGTGACCGAAAGAACGAGATCGAGAATACAAGCGGCAGAAATGAGTTTCCTCCACAGGGTGTCTGGGCTCTCCCTTAAAGATATGGTGAGAAGCTCAGTCATCCTGGAGGGGCTCAGAGTAGAGCCGCTGCTCCTCCGCATCGAGAGGAGTCAGATGAGGTGGCTCAGGCATCTGATCAGGATGCCTCCCTGGTGAGGTGTTCCGGGCATCTAACCGGGAGGAGGCCCCAGGGAAGACCCAGGATACGCTAGAGGGACTATGTCTCTTGGCTGGCCTGGGAACGCCTTGGGATTCTCCCGGAAGAGCTAGAAGAAGTGGCCGGGGAGAGGGAAGTCTGGGCATCTCTGCTCAAGCTGCTGCCCCCGTGACCCGACCTCGGATAAGCGGGAGACAATGGATGGATGGATGGTTATACGTTATGTTATGTTATGTCACATGACGTGCTGTGATGATATGTCATGTGTTCTGGTGTGTTGTAATGTCATATTACATGTTATGTTCTATAGTTACTTTTTGTGATGTGATGTGTGTAACATGTTATGTTATTATATATCAGGTGATGTGTTGTGCTGTTATGCAAAATGATATTTTGTTATTTGACTTCATGTGATATGATGTGATGTGTCGTGATATCATATTCTGCGATGTGTTCTGAGGTCATGTGATCTATCGACATCTTATGTTATCGTACGTTAGATGATATGTTGTGCTGTGATGTGAAGGTATGTAGCGTGACTGTCAAGCATACGTGTTACACTTTGTGCCAAAGTGCCAAGCAGAGCTCCCCTATAGTGGGCATTAAGATGCCGATATGAGCTTGATAGTAAAATATGGGCAGGGCACCAGACTGCCAAAGAAACTCAGTACACTAATGAGAGTAACAGTGGAATATAAGTGTATGCCAAGGTGCCAGGCAGATTGCGCCTTTTATAACTCTCCACAAATAAACAGCAGTCACAAAGATGCCAATATGAGTATGACAGTGACATATGGATAGGACACTTAGAGATTGATTGACTGGCGCTGCCCTAATACATCTATACGCTAATAGATGTTACATTGAAACCTAAGTGTTACATTGTGTGCCAACACACAAGACAAATAATTCTCTTATTTCACTGTATATAGGCGGTGTCCAGTAAGATGCCAGTATTAATCTGACAGTGAAGCATGGGTAAGGCATTCAGATAAGATGTGACTGGCACAAGGCTGCCAATGTAAATTTATACACTACTGAGTATGGCAGGGAAATCTGTTATGCTGTGTACCAAAAGTGCCAGGCAGAGGACAACGTTTATATCTTTTTGTATTTAGGAAGTGGTCACTTACTGAAAGGCCAAAATGAATCTGATAGTGAAATATGGGTTGGGCATTCAGAGAAGACGTAGCTGGCACTAGGCTGCCAAAGTAAATCTGTACACTGAGTGGGGGCATCGAATGGAAGTGTCACATTGTCTGCCAATATGCCAGGCAGAGGACTCTCTTTGTGTATTTAGTCAGTGGTCACTGAAATGCCAATATGTATCTGATTGTGAAGTATGGGCAGAGAACTCAGAGATGAGGAGGCTGGCACCAGGCTGCTCAAGTACATCTGTACACTAATGACTGGGACAGTGAAGTGTCAGTGTTAAGCTGTGTGCCAAAGTGCCAGTCAGAGAACTCTTTTCATAGCTCCCATCACATAGGCAGCACTCCCTAAGATGCCAGTCACTATTCATTTTAATGAAGCCAGCCTACCATCACAAAACTTCACAATAAAAGAGTCTGACGCACAAGTCTGGCTTTGCAATTTCTCACTCAAGTGCCTGGCACTGGGCCCATTCTATTGCATCCTGTACATAAGTAGTTGGCACACAAATGCCCGTGAGCTACTGCGTGTTGAAGTGTCTGAGAGCGAAATTTGGATAGGATACTCAAGGATGAAGTGGTTGGTATTAGGCTGTCAACACGTGAAGTTGAAATGTAAGTGCCAGGCAGAGGGCCCCCATTATAGTGCCCTGTATGTAGGTAGCCAATATGAATCTGACAGTACAAAATGGGTAGGGCACTCAAAAATGAAGTGACTGGCACTAGGCTGTCAGTTAATCGATGCATTAGTGAGCATGGCAGTGAAATCTACATGTCATACTGGGTGCCAAAGTGCCAGTCAGAGGACTAAATTTCTACCTCTCTGTATATGGACAATGTCACAGAGATGCCAATGAAAAGCTGACTGTGAAATATGAGCTTGGCACTCAGAGATGGAGTGATTTGCACCAGGCGTCCAAAGTAAGTCTATACATTAATGAGTGTGGCAGAGAAATCAATGTATCACACTGTGTGCCAAAGTGCCAGGTGGAGGCACAGTTTTCTAACTCCCTGTGTATTGGCATTGGTCAGCAAGATGCCAAATTATATCTGAAAGTGAAATATGACTAACTGTCACTAGGCTGCCAATGTCAGGTACAGATATCACACTGTGTGCCAAAGTGCGGGCTCGTTTTATTTTACTCTCTATTTAGACAGTGGTCACTGAGATGCCAATGTAAATCTAACAATGAAGCATGAGTTAGGGCACTCAGAGATGTAGTGACTGGCACTAACCTGCCAAAGTAAGTCTATACAGTAATGCGTGTGGCACTGAAATTTAAGTGTTACGTTGTGTGCCAATGTGCCAAGTGGAGAGGAGGACTAGTTTTATAGCTCCTTACATCTAGGCAGTGTTCAATATGTCACCAGTTTGATTCTGGGTAGGGTATTTAGATAGGACACAGCTGGCACTAGGCTGCCAATGTAAATCTGTGCACTAATGAGTGGGAGTGTTAGCTGTCATGTTGTGTCCCAATGTGCCAGGTAGAGAGCTTCTTTTATGGCACAATGTACTTAGGCAATGGTCACTGAAATGCCAATGTGAATCTGACCATGAAATATGGGTAGGTTATTTAGAGACAGAGTGACTGGCGCCAGGCTGCCAAGGTAAGTCTATATGCTAATGAGTGTGATAGTGAAATCTAAATGTTACATTGTGTGCCAACATGGCAGGCAGAGGATTCTTTTATTTCAATACTGAGATGCCAGTATTCATCTGACAGTGAAGCATGGGTAAAGCATTCAGACAAGACGTGGCTGGCACTAGGCTGCCAAAGTAAATCTGTACACTGATGAGTGTGACAGGGAAATCTGTTACACTGTGTGCAAAAGTGCCAGGCAGAGGACCAGCTTTATAGCTTTCTGTATTTAGGCGATGGTCAATGAAAGGCCAAAATGAATCTGACAGTGAAATATGGGAAGGGCACTCAGACAAGACGTGGCTGGCACTAGGCCACCAGTGTAGCTCTGTATAGTGATGTATGTGAGAGTCAAGTAAAAGTGTCCTTTTGTGTGCCAATATGCCCACTCTATATAAGCAGTTAGCTCAGAGATGCTAGGCTTCCCACCCATACAGACCCTCACCAGAGGATTGGGTCTACCATTCCCTACTGAAATACCTGGCACATATGTAGTGCTCACTGAGGTGCAAGTTTCCTACTGAGAGGTCTGTGAATTCTGAATCTAACAGTCTAGGATGATCGGCACAGCATTCTGTGATAATAAATTCATTTCTGAGTCAGTTGGCACGGTGCCAGGGGTATGGTGTAGAATATTAGCCAAAGACGTGACTCTCCTCTACAGTAATTTAGCTCCCAGAACTGCCCATTTGTGTGTGCTTGTCCTTGTGAAGGAGGACGGCATCACAGCTGGCACGTCACCTGGCGGCATGCAGCTGTCACTCGTCCTTGCTGGGCGCACATTAGACTTGGGCAGTCACACTAGTGACTCAGCGCTCAGCCATTCTGACTCACATGTTGCTCGAACAGACTCATTAAAGCAGACACTAGGCTGAGCGCTGGAATGATGGCGGACGAATGCGGCAGAGTGGCATACTGCACGACGCCCACACAGGGTGGCGTGGCCTGTTTGCCCTGAGCTCCTCTCCCAAATACTCCCCACATTTTTGGTGGGTTACAAGTGGACAGAGAGCCCCGTGCCAGACCCTGTTAGCTCGATTGATGTCTCCACAACCTACTAAGTGGCAGGTATGAGCCTAATGAGTCATTGGGCATCGTCTGGGAAGACAGCACCTTCAATAAACATCCAGGGGATTTGGGGGGGGGATGCGACTACAGCTCCTCCAGTGGCTAATTGATCAGAATGCAGCACACGGCAGATGATGAACTGAATGGGGGAGGGGGGGGCTCCAACTTAGTGTGGGTAGGGGGTGAGGAACCTGGCATGAACCCCGCCTGGGTTGCCCTCAAGCCCACTCACTGAATCTGCTCATTCTAAGCACATACCCTCTACTGTGTCTTCCTAGATTATCATCTGAAAGCACAACCATTTTTAAACAGTTCTGACAATCCCAGCCTTGAAGTGGTTCATAATTCCGGGTTCAAATCCCACTCTTCCCACTCCAGGTTCACATATTCTCAACATTTCTGTGTGGGTTTACCCCCCACATTCCCAAATATTTGTAGCTTAGGTTATTCTTTAAACTTTACATTGACTGGCACCCCATCTATATACAGTGCATCCGGAAAGTCTTCACAGCGCATCACTTTTTCCACATTTTGTTATGTTACAGCCTTATTCCAAAATGGATTAAATTCATTTTTTTTCCTCAGAATTCTACACACAACACCCAATAATGACAATGTGAAAAAAGTTTACTTGAGATTTTTGCAAATTTATTAAAAATAAAAAAATTGAGAAAGCACATGTACATAAGTATTCACAGCCTTTGCCATGAAGCTCCAAATTGAGCTCCGGTGCATCCTGTTTCCCCTGATCATCCTTGAGATGTTTCTGCAGCTTCATTGGAGTCCACCTGTGGTAAATTCAGTTGGTTGGACATGATTTGGAAAGGCACACACCTGTCTATATAAGGTCCCACAGCTGACAGTTCATGTCAGAGCACAAACCAAGCATGAAGTCAAAGGAATTGTCTGTAGACCTCTGAGACAGGATTGTCTCGAGGCACAAATCTGGGGAAGGTTACAGAAACATTTTTGCTGCTTTGAAGGTCCCAATGAGCACAGTGGCCTCCATCATCCGTAAGTGGAAGAAGTTCGAAACCACCAGGACTCTTCCTAGAGCTGGCCGGCCATCTAAACTGAGCGATCGGGGGAGAAGGGCCTTAGTCCGGGAGGTGATCAAGAACCCGATGGTCACTCTGTCAGAGCTCCAGAGGTCCTCTGTGGAGAGAGGAGAACATTCCAGAAGGACAACCATTTCTGCAGCAATCCACCAATCAGGCCTGTATAGTAGAGTGGCCAGACGGAAGCCACTCCTTAGTAAAAGGCACATGGCAGCCCGCCTGGAGTTTGCCAAAAGGCTCCTGAAGGACTCTCAGACCACGAGAAAGAAAATTCTCTGGTCTGATGAGACAAAGATTGAACTCTTTGGTGTTAATGCCAGGCGTTACGTTTGGAGGAAACCTGGCACCATCCCTACAGTGAAGCATGGTGGTGGCAGCATCATGCTGTGGGGATGTTTTTCAGCGGCAGGGACTGTGAGACTAGTCAGGATAAAGGGAAAGATGACTGCAGCAATGTACAGAGACATCCTGGATGAAAACCTGCTCCAGAGCGCTCTTGACCTCACACTGGGGCGACGGTTCATCTTTCAGCAGGACAACGACCCTAAGCACACAGCCAAGATATCAAAGGAGTGGCTTCAGGACAACTCTGTGAATGTCCTTGATAGGCCCAGCCAGAGCCCAGACTTGAATCCGATTGAACATCTCTGGAGAGATCTTAAAATGGCTGTGCACCGACGCTTCCCATCCAACCTGATGAAGCTTGAGAGGTGCTGCAAAGAGGAATGGGAGAAACTGGCCAAGGATAGGTGTGCCAAGCTTGTGGCATCATATTCAACAAGACTTGAGGCTGGAATTGCTGCCAAAGGTGCATCGACAAAGTATTGAGCAAAGGCTGTGAATACTTATGTACATGGGATTTCTCTGTTTTTTTATTTTTAATAAATTTGCAAAAACCTCAATTAAACTTTTTTCACATTGTCATTATGGGGTGTTGTGTGTAGAATTCTGAGGAAAAAAATGAATTTAATCCATTTTGGAATAAGGCTGTAACATAACAAAATGTGGAAAAAGTGATGCGCTGTGAATACTTTCCGGATAGATAGATAGATAGATAGATAGATAGATAGATAGATAGATAGATAGATAGATAGATAGATAGATAGATAGATAGATAGATGCACTGTAAACAGACCTGGATGGATGAACCCCTTTCATGGAAATTATAGGGTCCCATCTCCACTTTCCATTATTCTTCATTTTGTTATGTGTGTTTTTTTCTTTGCTATTTTCTTGGTACCTTTTATTATGTTAACTAGCAAAATACCTGCGCTTCGCAGCGGAGAAGTAGTGTGTTAAAGAGGTTATGAAAAAGTAAAGGAAACATTTTAAAAATAACGTAACATGATTGTCAATGTAATTGTGTTGTCATTGTTATGAGTGTTGCTGTCATATATATATATACATATACACATATACACACACATATACAGATATATTATATATACATATACACATATATTTTTTATATATATATTTTATATATATATATATATTTATATATATATATATATATATATATATATATATATATATATATATATATATATATATATATATATATATATATATATATACACATACATACATACATACATATACACACATAGATGCACTTACATAACATAGAAATCAATATAAACAACATTAACATCATTATCATATGAGAATATGAAGTAATATATAAGAAGCACATTTCATATAAATATAAATAATTAAACAGTAAAATCTTCTTGTATAATTTTCTACCGTGGCTTTTCGTTGGTCTGTCCAGGATATTTAAATCACCTGTAGCTTGCAAACTGTTTCACCTATTGACTTGAAATGTGGTACACATATAATACGTCACGTCTGCTATCCGCTTTATGGGTGATGATTGTATTACTCTTTTTATGTTTATTTTATTTTAGAATCAACTCCTATCTGCGCACACCAGGGCGGCCGTGGGCAGATGCGTATGGTGTATTCACTCCATGTTATCGTGCATTGCGCTGTCACTGGTATTTTGATAAAAGAATTTGAACAATATATAAGAAGCGTATAAATTATTAAACAGTAAAACATTAACATTTAAGAAGTAAAGTTACATTGAGTACTACTGCAGTGCCTTCGGGTATACCCTCATTTTTTCTTTGCCCATTACATGCTTAAATGTATACATTTTTTGGTGTACCTACCCGAGAACACGCGACATATAACCGACCGTGGGAGAAGCATGGATTTTAAACACGCGTTGAGTTCATCTGCTGGTCTCCCTCGTGGAATAACTGGTAATGTTTCACTAAAATCTACAGCGAGTAAAACGACATTACCTCCTTTTTTTTTTTTTTACGATCTCTGAGATCTTGCTTTTTTCGGTTCAAGGCTTCATAAACTCTTTTATGTTCAATGTTGTACTTAATAAGTAGTAATTATCCCAAACCATGATCTTTGAATGTTGCAAGACTTTCGCCTTGTATGTAGATCGGGGTAATTACATTCATTGCATTCCTAGTCTGAATCACAATCTGATTGTATGGGTGGTTACCTGGCACTGTAGGGTTGCCACCCGTCCTTTAAAATACGGAATCGTGCCGCGGAAGGCCTCTGGGCTGAACTGTTTGTACTCTGGTACTTTTGGGCTTTCCCTTGTGTGCTCTGCTCTGTAGTGAGGAGTGAAGAAAAAGCGCTGCTCCACTTGAATAAACCAACAGGCCTGCCGCTCTGTGTCAGGGTAGGGCAGCTTGGGCTTCACACTGTATACACACAGCTGGCTGGACACGCCCCCATTCTTGGATATTATATGGTCCCATGCTCACTCTCTATTGTTCTTCATTGTCTTTTGTTCTTGTATATTTTTCCCAGTCCCCTACCCCAGCGATTCCCAAACTGTGGCACGCGTACCACTGGTGGTACGCGGAGCCTTTTCGGGTGGTATGCATCGCGGTCCCTGAAATTTAATTTATCTGTGCAAAACCCTTTATGACAAGCCTGTTGTGAGCAAAAACCAATGAAACTGTTTAAATACAATAATACGTGGATCCCCAAATTTAGTGTGGTGTGAAATTTCGACATCTGAATAAATCAAGACACTATATAAAAGCGGTCGGGATTGTCCTTCCATCCCGTGAGTGCAAAGCGTAGCGGTATTCCGCTTATCACAGACTTACTACTTGTGGCCACGCCCACCAACTCTAAGACCATTGGAAACGACGACAATTCGCAGAGCCACGCCCACCAACTCGGACGCAGCAACTCACAGAGCAGGACGTCATTCGCATTCGTCTCTGCTACACTCCACATGCACCTCTGAAGAAGCATGTTTGTCGTGGATGTGAATCGCTGTATGCGGCGTGTAGAACAGTTTGCCAGGGGTATCCCATGGTCTTACAGTTGGTGGGCGAGTCTCTGTTAGTTGCTCTTGTGAGCGGGCACATGACCAGGTGGTGAGTATGCTTTGAGAGCGAGGGTGGACGCGACAGCACCATCTAAGAAGAATTATATTTGTTGCGGATGTGTTCCGCCCTCCGCGCTCACGTGCCCACCGTCCAGCCCCGTCCCTCGATCTGGGAGGTGGGGGTGCAGCGGTGGTCCTCCAGTTTTCAGTCACGGACAATTGTATGTTGCTCTCTCCAGAGTTCCCTTACAGTCATATCCTCAAACCCACCCCATAAGAAGAAGCATGTTTGTCGAAGATGTGAATCGCTGTATGCGGCGTGTAGAACAGTTTGCGAGGGGTATCCCATGGTCTTACAGTTGGTGGGCAGGTCTCTGTTAGTTGCTCTTGCGAGCGGGCACATGACCAGGCAGTGTGTATGCTTCGAGAGCGAGGGTGGACGCGGCAGCACCATCTATGAAGAATCATATTTGTCGCGGATGTGAATCGCTGTATGCAGCGTGTAAAACGCTGTATTGTATGTTGCCCTCTCCAGAGTTTCATCTTTTCACTCACCTACAGTCGTATCCTCAAAACCAACCCCATTTGGACAACTGTGTCTTTCAGGGAGTGTTCACCCATCAATACATAATTATGCAGTGTATGCTACGCCGCGGGTTGGCTAGTAAAACCTATTATTCGAATCAGTATTTAGTTCATTTAACGCTACCATAATTCCGTTTTGTGGAAGTCAACTTGTATTTCTTCACTGTGTGAGCTTTTGGTCACTAGATGAAAGCACAACGCAGACACTATTTAGTCTTCGGTAACTCTGCCTCACAGAAACCGCTCGTGTTTGTTGTTATACGTGCACTGCCGCTGTATCACATCGTAGTCACTAGATCTAAGCACAAAGCCGATACCATTTCATCTTTGGTAACTGCCTCACATACAGGCCGAAGGCAGGATTTAGTTTCAGGGCGGAATTTATCAATTTATGTACATGCACAAATTTTTTCATTAATTTTATGCATAATTTCTTCCAATTCTTCAACTTTTATTTAGATTTCGGGGCGGTTGTAGTCAGTGTCGTGAATTTGCTGTATATTACCTAATTAAGAATTAATCATTCATTGCAGTACTTGCTTTTTAATTTTTTTGTTAAAAATTCGGGTGGTATGCAACGCAACTCACTTAACCTCAGGTGGAACTTGACGTCCAAAAGTTTGGGAACCCCTGCCCTACCCTTAATGATGCCCCAGTTCTGTAGGGTGTGGCCTCCTCCCAAATTAAGGCTCTCCAGTGCTGCCATTATTAGGGTTGCAGTGACCTGAGAGGACTATAGAAGACTCTGCCTTCCCATACTTTTCTGCTAGTGTATTATCGTGGTATTTCCCTCTACTTAGCCTTTACCCGTTTTCTTAAAGGTAAGGTTTCTCGTCAAGTTCGTTATCAGGTTGGTCTACTGTTGCACTTTAAGATGGGCACACACATACATAGATAAACACAGACCCTAACCACAACAGTGCCCCATGAATGACAGACACACGCTGATTAACCCTTAGCACTTTAAATAACACAAGTGCTTTAGGAATAACACACACTCTCTCAACACTTCAACAGACTTACTTATTATCGGCATGAACAACATTTGATGTTTTAGTGATATCTCAGACCTAAATATTACTTTTGGTCTACAAGAATACATTTAAACATACAAAGACTCAGCATTCTTGACTATAGGCCATTTATCAGCCAAGAATACCTTCTTTTCGTACTGTTCCAACTATTGAGTGGCGCCCTCACTCTCAGCCAAATAAACCCCGCAGCACAGAAATAATGGCAAAAGTCTGGCTGCACCAGGTGCTCAAAGAAATCTAACTTATTAGCATAGAAAGTTTAAAAGCAGCATGGTATTTATTAGAAGAAGAATAATAATACCACTGGAACAAAGAACAATAGAAAATAGGTACTGATAGGAAAGTCTGAATATACAGTTAGATCCATAAATATCTGAACAGAGACAACTTTTTTCTCATTTTGGTTCTGTACGTTACCACAATGAATTTTAAATGAAACAACTCCGATGCAGTCGAAGTGCAGACTTTCAGCTTTAATTCAGTGGGGTGAACAAAACAATTGCATAAAAATGTGAGGCAACTAAAGCATTTTGTGAACACAATCCCTTCATTTCAGGGGCTCAAAAGTAATTGGACAATTGACTCTTTGGCTATTTCATGGGCAGGTGTGGACAAGTCCGTCGTTATGTCCTTATCAATTAAGCAGATAAAAGGCCTGGAGTTGATTTGAGGTGTGGTGTTTGCATGTGGAAGATTTTGCTGTGAACAGACAACATGCGGTCAAAGGAGTTCTCCATGCAGGTGAAAGAAGCCATCCTTGAGCTGCGAAAACAGAAAAAACCCATCTGAGAAATTGCTCCAATATTACGAGTGGCAAAATCTACAGTTTGGTACATCCTGAGAAAGAAAGCAAGCACTGGTGAACTCAGCAACGCAAAAAGACCTGGACGTCCACGGAAGACAACAGTGGTGGATGATCACAGAATCATTTCCATGGTGAAGAGAAACCCCTTCACAACAGCCAACCAAGTGAACAACACTCTCCAGGGGGTCGGCGTATCGATATCCAAGTCTACCATAAAGAGAAGACTGCATGAAAGTAAATACAGAGGGTGCACTGCAAGGTGCAAGCCACTCATAAGCCTCAAGAATAGAAAGGCTAGATTGGACTTTGCTAAAGAACATCTAAAAAAGCCAGCACAGTTCTGGAAAAACATTCTTTGGACAGATGAAACCAAGATCAACCTCTACCAGAATGATGGCAAGAAAAAAGTATGGAGAAGTTGTGGAACAGCTCACTATCCAAAGCATAGCACATCATCTGTAAAACACGGTGGAGGCAGTGTGATGGCTGCCAGTGGCACTGGGACACTCGAGTTTATTGATGATGTGACACAGGACAGAAGCAGCTGAATGAATTCTGAGGTGTTCAGAGACATACTGTCTGCTCAAATCCAGCTAAATGCAGTCACATTGATTCATGATACAGATGGACAGTGACCCAAAACATACAGCCAAAGCAACCCAGGAGTTTATTAAAGCAAAGAAGTGGAAAGTTCTTGAATGGCCAAGTCAGTCACCTGATCTTAACCCAACTGAGCAGGCAGTTCACTTGTTGAAGACTAAACTTCAGACAGAAAGGCCCACAAACAAACAGCAACTGAAAGTCGCTGCAGTAAAGGCCTGGCAGAGCATTAAAAAGGAGGAAACCCAACATCTGGTGATGTCCAGGAGTTCAAGACTTCAGGCTGTCATTGCCAGCAAAGGGTTTTCAACCAAGTATTAGAAATGAACATTTGATTTCCAGTTATTTAATTTGTCCAATTACTTTTGAGCCCCTGAAATGAAGGGATTGTGTTCAAAAAATGCTTTAGTTGCCTCACATTTTTATGCAATCGTTTTGTTCACCCCACTGAATTAAAGCTGAAAGTCTGCACTTCAACTGCATCGGAGTTGTTTCATTTAAAATTCATTGTGGTAATGTACAGAACCAAAATTAGAAAAAAGTTGTCTCTGTCCAAATATTTATGGACCCAACTGTATACTGTATAGTCTTTAGAAAAAGCTTACGAAAAAAAAAAGTAGAGATGACAAGGATGAATGTCCCAGGGAGGCGTTTGATTTAGCAATCGATGTTCATGATGCCTTTCTGACGACCAGTGCCGTCTTTGTCCGTTTTCTCTTCTTCTCCTTTCTTACATTCTTACTTTCTTCTTCTCCTTCTTCTCTCTCTTCTCTGATGTTGCTTTCAAAATGAGGCATATTTATTATGAAATGCCATGCCGTGGTTTCACAACAAATGCACCTGATTGGCTGGCTGTTAATATGATTGATGAACTTTGCTCAAACTCTTTAATCTGTCTTTTCCCAGATAATAAAGTTCTTTGATTTTGCCTCATGTCCGTCTTTCCCAGGCTGTAAACCAAATTGTCGTCCCAGACGTCCATATCAATAGCCTGAGGTGTCGACTCAGTCTTCCTTTCCCAGGTTATAAAGTAATTGAGCCACCAGCATGTCTTCCTTTCAATGTTGAAACAGCTGTTTTAAAAGTGAGGTGTAAGAAAGCCTGCTTTGATTTGTCTTAAATGTAGTTCATCTGTTGTTTTACCTTGACCAAAATATAATGGAAAATTAAACCAAAATGTACAGATTTTATACACCATAACAGCTAGTCATGTTCATAACATAACATCCTGGCAGCCATTTCCATCTGTATAAATAGAGCTGGGTGGAGACACCCCCTTTCTTGGATATTATATAGTCCCATGTTCACTCTCAATTATTCTTCTTTTTCTTTTGTTCTTGTATATTTTTCCCAGTACCCTACCCTTAATGTTGTCCCAGTTCTGTAGGATGTGGCTTCCTCCCAAATGTATGACCCTCATGTATTATTAGGGCTGCAGTTATCAGAGAAGACTGTATTTCCCATACTTCATGGTCGTGCCCATAGGCTGTCAGGGCTGCTGTTACCTGAGAGGACTATACAAGACTCCAGTTCTCCACCGTTCTTTGCTGGTGATGCTCACAGTAGAACTTTATGACAGGCATTTACCTTTCTGTTAATAGATCTGGACAGATGTGCCCTGTTTCATGGACATGCCCACACTATGATGTCACTACACTGGGGCCATCATTGTTGGGGGGGGTGGGTCATTAAATAAATTATATTGCATGAGGCCAAGTTTACTTTCCATTGTTCTTCATTTTCTTTTGATCCCCCACCACCAAATATGTCCTTCAGGGAGTGGCTTCCTCCTAAATTAGGAGCTACATCAGGTGCTACACTAGACTCGAGTTTCCCATACTTTCCTGCTACCCATCTCCATAATATGACATAACGGCAGCCATTTTCAGATGTATAAACAGATCTGGGCTGCTAACGGTCCCCTTTCATTGATATGCCCATTACATGTTCCTATTGTTCTTCATTTTCTTCTGTGTTTTTCCTCATGTTCCCTTAGCCTTTATTTTGTCCCCGTTAGGTAGGGTATGACCTTCTACCAAATTTGGACTCTCCAGTGCTGCAATTATTAGAGCTACAGTTACCTGAGAGGACTATAGACAACCCCATTTTCCCATACGTATCTGCCGGTCTTGCTTATGGGCTCACTGGACCGAAGTCACCTGAAAGGACTATAGAAGACTCCAGCTTTCCATACTTTTCTGCTGGATATGTCCATATGATGACACCATGACAGTGATTTCCATCCATTGTCACAGACATGCGCATGGGAGACAGATGAAGGCCTCACAAAGGGATAATTATGTGGCAGACCGGGGGTGGCAGGGTGCACTGATCCTTCCTCTTTTTCATCAGCAGACCAACCACAGGAAATTTCGCCTGGACTTGAGGATGTCACTTTTGGTCCCGGCGCTAATGACGTCACTTCCGGGTATGACATGATGACGTCACTTCCTGTTCCGGCCTTGATGATGTCACTTCCCCTGCCCGGCTTTAAAACCGCTATGTTTGCCTGTCTTTTTTGTTCTATTGTTGGACTGAAGTCTGTTGAGACCTGTTGTTTATTGAACCAAACGTTCATCTTTGGCAGACTATTTCAAGTATTCGGGCGACTTCCCCCAAAACTTTCCCTGTGTTTGTCAAATCCTTTCACACCACATAATCAAATCTGGGTAGATGGACCTTCTTTCATTGGATATGTCCATTACATGTTCCCAAAACCACTCTCCATTGTTCTTCATTTTCTTTTGTGCTTTTTTTTTTTGTCCCCTCCAGTCCCTTATGGGTCATTGTGACCCACTTCAGCAGGGTATGCTACAATTATGAGGGCTGCAGTCACCGGAGTGACTATTGAAGACTCCAGTTTCCCATACTTCTCTGCTGGTCTTGCCCATGGGTTCTCAGGGCCATGGTTACCTAAAGGGACTACAGAAGACTCAACATTTCCACTGTTCTTTGCACAGATGTGCCCTATTTCATGAACATGCCCATACTATGACATCTCTACACGGGGACCATCACTGAAACAATAGGGTGGGCCGGTCATCAGATAAATGATGTTACAGGTGGCCATGTCCATTCTCCATTATTTTTTATTTTCTGTAGCTCATGCCATCTCTGACCCTCAGTTATATCTTGCAGGTTTTGCCAATCTTGTAACAGACTATAGAAGACTATGGAAGCGTTCCTCCCATATTATAACATCATGGTAGTCGTTTCCATCTATAAAAACAGGTCTGGGTGGACGGGCCCTCTTTCATGGATATTCCCGTTACATGTTCCCACATCCGCTCTCTGTTGTTTTTCATTTTCCTTTGTGATTTTTTTTTCATCAGGTCCCTTACCCTTCATTATGATCCAGTATTGCAGGGTGAGGCCTCCTCCCAAATTTGGCCTCTCGGGTGCTGCAATTACTAGAGCTGCAGTTACCTGAGAGGAGTATTGAAGACCCCAGTCTACATAAGGACTACGGACAACTCGGGTTTCTCATTGCTCTTTGTTGGTCATGTTCACAATATAACATTATGGCAGGAATTTACACTTCTACTAGTACATCTGGACAGATGTTCCCTTTTTTACAGACATGTCCACAGTATGACATCACTAGACCTGGACCATCAATGATCCAAAGAGACAAGGAAGAGTCATCAGATAAATGTAGGTGACCAAGTTCACTGTCCATTGTTCTTTTTTTTTGTTTTCTATTTTCTCCTAGTATCTTATACTCAATTATGTCGTGATTCTGCAGGGTGTGGTCTGCTTCCAAATATTACGGTTGCTGTTAAGTGAGAGGACTTTAGTAGACTCCAGTTTCTCATAGTTCTCTCTGCCGGCTTTGCCAATGGGCTTTCAGGGTTGTGATTACCCGAGAGGACTATAGAAGACTCCAGTTTGCAGCAATTTGTTGGTGGTGATGCTCATAATATAACGTCATGGCAGGCATTTATACTTCTATGAATAGATGTGGTGAGATGTGCCCTGTTTCATGGACATGACCATGCTATGACGCCACTACACTGGGACCCTCATTGATCAGAAGAAACAGTGCAGGGTCATAAGATACATGATGTTGCAGGTGGCCATGTCACTTCTCTATTGTTCCTCATCTTCTTTTGCTCTTATCTGTGTACTCTAACCATCAATTATGTTCTGCAGGGTGTGGCCTCCTCTAAAATCAGGGGTCTCAAGTGCTACAATTATTTGGGCAACAGTCATCAGAGCAGACTATAGAAGATCTCAGTTTCCCATACTATTCTGCTAGCCATGTTCAAATGATAACATCTTGGCAGCCTTTTCTATTCTATACAGAGAGTTCTGGGTGGGTGGGCCCTCTTTCTTGGATGGGCCCCCTTTCTTTGGTGGGTGAGCCCCCTTTCTTGGATGTTGGATGTTATATACCCCCATGTCCACTCACCACTGTTCTTCATTTTCATTTGTGTATGTGTGTGTTTTTCTCTCCAGTCCCTTACCCTTCATTATATAACAATTCTGCAAGGTGTGGTCTCCTACTAAATTAGGGCTTCTTAGGTAATGCAATTTTTTGGGTTGCAGTTACATGAAGGAATTATGGAAAAATTCAGTTTTTCACCATTCTTCACTGGTCATGCTTACAATATCACATCATGGCTGGCATTTACACTTCTATTAAATGATCTAGACAGACTTACCTTGTTTCATGGACATGCCCACACCATGACGTCACTACACTGGGGTCATCATTAATCAAAGGGACAATGAATGAATGAATGAATGAAATGAATGAATGAATGAATGCCTATACATACAATGAAATTTACTATTTCTCTTAAAAGAAAATCTGTATGTCATACACTCCACTTCCCCTCACATAGACACACACTTTAGTTATAAATAATGTTGAAAAAGGCACTAAATTAATTAATTAAGTAATAAAGTGCTTATGCAGTTATTGTGCAGTAGTAAAATGTTAATATAATGCATAAAATAAAATTACTGCTTTGACATTAAGGATAGGAGGTGTAAGTTTAGTACTTTTTTGGCTGTTGTGTAAAAACTGTTTCTGATAGTACTAGGGTGTTGTACCGTGTTAGCCAGTATGAATGTAGTGAAAAGTCATGCAAAATGACACCTTTTATTGGCTAACTAAAAAGATTACAATATGCAAGCTTTCAAGGCAACTCTGACCCCTTCATACAATGTGGATCTGCAGTCAGGTTGTCTGGGTCAATCCTCATATCTGGCCATAAGACTCATGTCTCTATTAACACCAGGCTGTAATATGTACAATTTTAGCATGAATTTAACTTCCTATTCTTTTCTCTCTTGCTGTGTTCTGAAGTTACCCATAAGCACCATGACTTTAAAGTCCCTCTCACAGTGTCCATGGCTGTTGAAGTGAGGTCCTAAGGGAACATCCTGTCACACATGTTCGCTTAGGGGGCTGCCAAGGGGTCCAAGTGAGCGTGAAATAATAAAAGAAAGGGCATTGGAATGGAGCACTAATGCCTTTCTCTCTCTTCAAACAGACCGACAGAAGATTAATCCTTCTTTACCAACCCAGTCCCAGTGGTTATCATCTCTTCTGGCTCCTCATAAAAACGTTACTTCTGAATCTTCTCTGATGATGTCACTTCTGGCCAGCCAGGATGACGTCAATTCTGGGTCCACCCTGTCACTACCCACATACGCTTGCATATTGAAAGGCTACGTCATCACACACTTTACGGTGCAGCCCTATCTGTTTATCGCATGCGTGAACACTTTACGGCATGTCAGGCTTTCAATACGTGTGCGCGCACAAATCGGGCAGGCGCGCAGATCGGGTAGCGACACACCCCTCGATGACATCACTTTTTGGCCAGCCATGATGAGGTTATTTCCAGTCCACCCTTGATGACATTACTTACGGCCAGACTTCATTTCCATTCTGCCCTTAACTTCCTTCCTGCCGCCATTATTTAAATAGCCCTGAATGTCTTTGTGTCACTGTCCAATGTTTTTTTTTACAGTTTTGACCACCAAATCAGTTTTTTTTTTACTACTTTGCTCACCGGACATTATAATGGGAAGCTTCCCCAGATCATTTTCTGTGTTTCCGACCAGGCTTAATGTTTATTCTCTGGTGGAGTGTTTTGTCCAGTTTCTCCCACATAGAATGCAGTGGCGGGACATTTCATACAGAGAATTTGGTAAACCCCATTAGATGATCTGGAGGAAAGTGGGCAGTGTGGTATCCAGACAACCAGACTGCAGATCCACATTACTCATTGGAAACTTCCAAAGACTTTGTTGGACAGTTACCTTATCCAAAGATCTTGACCAGACATTGTTCTTGTCTCTTGCTAAATGAATCTTAGCCTGAAGAGGTCTATTAATTTTTTATATTGAAGATGTCTCCTTAAAGGTTTTCCAATGCTGTCCTGGTGTCCATATAAACACAGGGAACTCCGATTTCTGTATTACATCTCACCTGAAGAAGGGGTCTGAGTTGCTTCGAAAGCCGGCATATTGTAATCGGTTCAGTTAGCCAGTAAAAGGTGTCATTGTGCTTGGCTTCTCACTACATCATTTCACAGTGACACTCCAGCCACCGCTAAAAACCTCACACTGTTCAGTGTGGTGCTGAGGTGTCATCCGTTGCACAGCTGCACTCTGATCTCAATTGGGGTGATTCACCGTGTGGTGGATGGGGCAACACACTGTAATGGACATATGCTGCCAACCTCTCTCTCTCTCTCTCTCTCTCTCATTACATCCCTAATGGCTGACACAGTACAACACCCTCCGAGTACTTTGTTATGTTAAAATGTTTGCCTACGTACAGGCAGATTCTAATGGATAGGGCCCCGAGTTAGGATGTGCTGCACACATAATAACTGACCAACAGAAATGAAATAAATACACTGCATGCATACCTTGATAGATGTGTGAACAATCCAATCAGATTCAGCGTTGGAAATGGTCACCTTCATCTTGTAAACACACCTCGACACGGCACTCCATAATGGAAAAGGTGTCCATCCGCAAGCATTGTAAGGGTGAGGGCAGCAATGTCCTGTTCAAATTGTCAATGTAATTGACCCAGTGTACGAGGCTTCTCCTTGTACACTTTGCCTTTCAGCACTCCCCAAAGGAAGAAAATCCGGAGGTGACAGGTCTGGGGGAACGAGGTGGCCATAGTCCCTTTGAAATGACCCGATGGCCAATAAAGAAACAATTCCATTTTGCTGCTGTGCTGCGAGCTGACGTGCGACAGGTGGCCCCATTCTTGCTGGAAATAAACTTTACTGATCTCACGGTCATCCAGGTCATTCACAAATAAATTGAAACATTTGTACCTTAATTCAGGAATACTGCAATCTTTATTTTGTTTTGATTGGTTCATTATTGAGACAGTAATACATCACAACTCGGGGCCCCGCCCATTAGAATCACCCTGTATTAGACATTGTGACAGATAGGGGTCACTGTCATCCCCTTGAACCCTCAGATCAGACGCCAGACACCAGATAAAAGTCCAAATAATGGTTTTATTATACTAATAATGTGCACAAAGCACCTCCACTCCACTATACTTAAATAAATCACAATAATACTCAATACAATCACAATAATCAATAATCCTCCACACCTCCAAGCAGCTCAGTCACCCTTCCTCCCAACTCGGCTCAATTCGCTGGGGTTTTCCCAGAATCCTTTATAGTCCTTGACCCGGAAGTACGTCATTTCCTCTGTCGCTGTGACTAAGACGTACTTCCGGGTTATAGGGAATAAGCAAGTCCTTGAGCCTCCCTGCAGCGTCCTCTGGTGGCCCCCACGGTATCCAGCAGGGCTGTGAATAAAGACTCCAATGTCCATGATGCCCTGCTGACATTCAGTGCACCTCCTTATTGCAGGGAGGGCTCCATCTGGAGGCTTGGGGGTATTGGCCGGGACAAACTGCCGGCCATATATCATCTACACTAATAAAAGGCAAAGCCCTCACTGACTCACTCACTCATCACTAATTCTCCAACTTCCCGTGTAGGTGGAAGGCTGGAATTTGGCAGGCTCATTCCTTACAGCTTACTTACAAAAGTTAGGCAGGTTTCATTTCGAAATTCAAAGCGTAACGGTCATAACTGGAACCTCTTTTTTGTCCATATACTGTAATGGACTGCAGCTCGCTGGCCGTGGGAGGTGGGGTTGCGTATCGTGTCATCACGCCTCCCACGTAATCACGTGAACTGAAGGAGAAAGGACGACCTTATATGGCGTTCGTTTATAAAACAGCGGACAGGCTGTGTAAAGGCAGCTTCACAAAAAAACAGATCCTTAACAAATTGTTATTGGTATATTTTCCCTCAATTTAAAAAGGTTTTCTTTTCTACTTAATTAAAATTTAAAAGCAATACTTCACCGCTGCGAAGCCCCTCTAGCGCTGACGTCCGAGGTTCGATTCCCGTAAGGGAGTGCAGTGAGTGTGTACGCTTGATGAGCCAAGAATTAGGGGGAAACATGTGTCGCGTACTCTTTGCATTATTTGACAGTAAACTATTTTCAACCATTCTATGATCTGCTTCTCACAACTGAAGGCACCGTGGCTGATGTTAGCTGACTTGCTGGCCAACCATAAGCGTTACCTGGTAGGTAACCACCCATACAATCAGATTGTGATTCAGACTACGAATGCCATGAATATATGTATGTATATATATATATATATATATATATATATATATATATATGTAGATATGTATATATATATGTAGATATGTATATATATATATATATATATATATATATATATATATATATATATATATATATATATATATATGTGAATGTATGTATGTATGTATACTGTATATGTATGTCTATATTTATATATATATATGTGCATATGTATGTATATGTGTATATATGTAGATATGTATATATTTATATGTATATATATGTACATATGTATATATATGTAGATGTGTAAATTTGCATATGTATATATATGTATATGTGGATGTGTATATGTATATATATACATGTATATGAAGATATGTGTATATGTAGATATGTAAATATATATATATATGTATATGTATATATATATGTTTACATAACCTCTTTAACACACTACTTCTCCACTGCGAAGCGTGGGTATTTTGCTAGTAACATATATAAGCGAAAGACCTGTGTGTGTGTGTTGTGTGTGTGTGTGTGTGTGTGTGTGTGTGTGTGAGGAGCAGTCCACTCTGCTCACGCTCATCCACAGCCACTAGATGGCGCATGTGTGCACTGTTACATTTCTTCGGGTCTTGCTACAAAAGACTCATGTGCAGCAAACACTGCCTCGCAACAACAACGTCATGCTAATGATGCAAATGACGAGACACAATGTCGAAACGAAGCAAACGTGCAACTGAAACACCTCATCAATGGAGGGCAAGGCTTGACGTTTTCACTAAAAGCATCGTCTATCTGGAGGTATTTTCTCATAGGACTCGTATGCCAGCGATATGACTAAGATGTGGCATTGCCAGTGTCTTCTTATGAAAGCCAGGGGACAGCAAGCACAGGTGGGTCCACATCCTCGGTACTGGTTAATTCTTAACAGTTAGCTGACGCCTAGCCGAGTTGACGAATATCGTAAAACTGCTGGGGTGTCTTCGGGTTGTGTTTTGTCCTGAAGACCATGCACAGCTAGTTAGTGCGTAGTCAATGGAAAGTTCTGTTATAACCCCACCAAACTAAACAATACCTCACGCCAACAAAATTAGTAAAAAGTGCAATGGATGTTCTTGCAGCGCCTGTTCTTAACATTATCAGTAGTTCATTATTGTATGGCACAGTACCTGATGCACTAAAAGTGTCAGTCATTAAACCACTACTTAAAAAGTCAGACCTAGACCCACACATACTAAATAATTATAGGTCTATTTTAAATGTACCCTTTCTCTCTAAAATACTTGAAAAAGTAGTCGCCAGTCAGCTTTAGTCACACCTTACAAGTCAAGTCAGGTTGGGGAGCCTGCACTGGTACGGTGTGTTGCCACACCCATCACATGATGAAACAACTCGGGATCCCGGTTGGCTATCCCCCAGGCAGACACGCGGTCCAGTCCCACCCTCCGGAAATGACCCTCTATCTGTTGCAGCCAGGTGTTATGTGGGCGACCCCTTGGTCTGGTCCAGCCACTCAGGTCCCCAACAATGAGGATCATACGAGCTGGATCACCCTCGGGGAAACGCGCCACATGGCCGTAAGTGCCGTAACTGACTCTCCCTCACAATGCAGGTCATGTGCATCATTCGGGACTCCTTATGCATTACAAGTTATTTGAGAAATTCCAGTCTGGTTTCTGCACTGGTCATAGTACAGAAACGGCACTAACGCGGGTTGTAAACAACATTCTGCTATCCTCTGATGACGGAAACTCCACTGTAATGATGTTGTGCAGCATTGGACACCATCAACCATTCTATTTTACTGCACAGGCTAGAAAATGATGTTGGGCTTACAAGAATTGTCTGTGCTCGCTTGGTTTAGTTCTTTTTTATCAAATCGATTCCAATATGTACAGAAATGTGCTGACAGGACTCCATCATTACACACAGAAGTGAGATATGGTGTCCCGCAGGGCTCAGTACTGGGACCTTTACTGTTTTCACCTTACATGCTTCCACTCATTAGGAAACATAAGGTTCATTTTCACTTGTATGCACATGACACCCAGTTATACCTTTCATTTAAATCAAATGAAGTTTCTCCGATGTTGTCTTTAATTAGTTGTGTTAGTGAATTAGTGGATGGATGAGAACTACTTGTCTTTAAGCACCGATAATGATGCTGATCACAACAATATTTTGTCATCATTTAACTCAGTTGGAATCCCCATTAATTTCACTGAATCAGCCCGCAATCTAGGAGTTATCTGTGACTCTAGCATGTCATTTAAAGCTCATATTACAAAGTTGTCCAAATCATGTTTCTTCCATCTTAAAAATGTTGGGAAATTAAGGCACTTTCTAAATAAACAGGAGTCTAAGAAATTAATTAATGCATTTACTTCTAGTAGGATTGACTACTGCAATGTGGTGTTCACTGGATGTTCAAACTGTTCTTTATACAGCCTCCAGTTAATCCAAAATGCTGCTGCAAGAATTATTACAAGAACAAGAAAATACGAACACATAACTCCAGTTCTTAAATCCTTACACTGGCACCCGGTTAAGTTTAGGGCAGATTTCAAAATCCTCTTTTTAACATATAAAGCATTAAATGACTGGGGTCTGGCTTACTTGTCTGAACTTATCATGACTTACAAACCAGAGCGCACATTAAGATCTCAAGATGCCAGTCTGCTTATGATTCCAAAATTTAATAAAATAACAGATGGAGGTCGAGCTTTTAGTTACAGGACCCCCTAAACTGTTGAATGGTCTGCCTGCTACTATAAGAGATGCACCTTCAGTCTCAGCATTCAAATCTCACAACTTCAGTTTAGCACACCCTGACTAGAGCTGCTGATTAACTGTACAGACTGCATTTCTGTTGTTAGTCATTAGCACTAAAATATAAGTAATATGAGAGTTAGAATTGGTTACTAACCCTCACCTATTCTGTTTCTCTTCTCAGTAATCAAATGTGACACTTGGTGCCGCTGCCCTAATGGCCAGTTGTTTGCCTCCCTATGGAAAAGACATTTCTGATGGAGGAGCACTGGAATTTTCAGGTCAAGGGGTCCTTTCATTGGATTGGCTGGCCCAGCACTGACTCAGCTCTGGAATGGCCAATTGGGGGAGGCAGCTTGATGGTCGAGGTCTCCAGGACTCTAAACAAATCCAAATCATATTATGGGATATCATCTACTTGTAATATTTTTATTTTTATACTGTATTGAGGATGACTTGTGTTCTGTTCTGTGTATTGTGTTGTATTTTTCCCCTTCTTTTGACACCCACTGCACGCCCAACCTACCTGGAGAGGGGTCTCTCTTTGAACTGCCTTTCCTGAGGTTTCTTCCATTTTTTTCTCCTGCAATGGTTTTCTCTTCTTCGAGAGTCAAGGCTGGGGGGCTGTCAAGCGGCAGGGCCTGTTAAAGCCCATTGCAGCACTCCTTGTGTGATTTTGGGCTACACAAAAATAAATGGTATTGTATTGTATGGGAATTTTCTGATTATTTCTTGTCATTCTGATGACAGACGAGTTCAGTTTATGATCTGCCTTGCAGTTGGTAAGGCCTGGAGGGCCAGCAGTTGCAAACTGTAACTGAATGTATTGACGGTACTGGCGTTCTAAAGTGAGGCCTATGCAAGTCTGTGTGATAGTTTGGGGTCTCCCTGACCCCTTGAACCCTCTGATCAGACGTCAGACACCAGATAAAAATCCAATTATTATTTATTTTACAATAATAATGTGCACTAAGCACCCTTCTCTCCACAATACTCATATATAAATTAATAATCAATAAACCAATAACCAACCCTTCCACCCAGCTCAGCTCAGCGTACTGGGCTTTCCCATGGTCCTTTATACCCCCTGACCCGGAAGTGGTTCCTGTTCCACAACCCACAAGTCCTTATTCCTCCCGGGTCAGGGTAAACAATCCTTTTCTTCAACCCGGAAGCACACCGTTTCTTCCTGTCATGGGATTATGACGCACTTCCGGGTTATGGGGCATGTAAGAGTCCACGAGCTTCCCTACAGCGACTCCTGGTGGTCTCCAAGGCATCCAGCAGGGCTGTGCATAAAAACTACATAGTCCATGAGTCCCTGCTGGAACTCGGGGCACGTCCATGCTGCAGGGAAGGCTCCACCTGGCGGCCTGGGGGTATTGGCCGGAATGAAAAGCCGGCCACATGTCACATCTGCCATAGTAATACATATAAAAGTATAGAAAGTTTAACAGGAGAAAGCAAAGATTGTAATTGTTTAACTTTTTGCCTTTCATTCTGCTTGAGTAATAATTTTTTTTTCCCTGGATTTGTGTGATTTGTTCCTTTTTAAAATCCTTTATTGGACTGAGAAATTTCTTTTGTTACGAGTTTAGATCCCACCTTGCCCACTCCATCCATCCACCTAATTGGCATCTTGTCCAGGGTTGACTAAACTCTGACCCTGAGTGCCCCCCAGATCCTGGGCTGAGTGGGGGGCTGCAAACCCAGAAACTCCTGATCTCACAAATAATCAAACGGCAGCTGAGAGCAGGAGCTCCTTGATGTCTTCAATGAGCAACTTTTAATGGAGTCCTTGGCAGCTAATTAATCCATCAAAGCCTCGAGATGAAAGACGATGAAAGCCGTGGCAGCTTTTCTCTCTGACTGAACGTTGAAGTATAAGGATTAGCCGCGCGGGTGCGTGATTTGGAAATCCCTGAGGTATCTTAGAAACGCCAATGGAATATTCGGTGGGTTTGATCGGCCCTCCCGCTCCTCTTGGATGCACAAAGATAACAAGACGATAACAAGACGGCGAACACTTGGCCTGATGGGACGTTTCAGGAGTGGGCTACAATGACAAAGTGAACACAAAGTAGCAAATTAATTAAAATCAAAAAGCTGAAATCTCTCACTCCAATCAGCATTCACCGTGGACCCCCAGGTGTGCTCTGGTGCCTCCTGTTTGCTTTAATTCTCAGCGAGACGTGTCAAGGACTCAAGTGGGGTCCGTCCGTGGCAGACTGAACAGATTGGACGTCATTTAGAAAGACATGCGTAGATCTGTGTATGGGTGGTCCGCAATTCACACTGCACTGCAAGCCCCAAAGTCCAAAGGGACTCTCTGTAGCCCTCCACAATCAACACATACTGTAGGTGAGGCCAAGGGGATACACGCCTTTGTAAAGCTTTGGCCTCCAGAATTGTGCAGTGGAAGAAGTTTGGAACCACTAGGCATCTTCTAAGAGATGGCCATCTGGCCAAACTGAGCAACCAGACAAGAAGGTTCTTGGCCAGGGAGGTGGTCAAAACCCTAAGACGGGGGGTAGGTGGCATCAGTCCTGGAGGGTTTCGTTCCGACCCAGTCTCAGGCCTTATGGAGTTTCACGGCTGGTTAGTCTGTCCTGTTAGGTTCTTATATCATAGGTTGCTTGTCTTTCCAGTGAAGTCATCTAAATGATCCTGAAGCCTAAAACGGATACTTCAGTCTGTCGCATTCTTCCCTTAAGCGTTTTATTAACCTCCTTAACGTTACTTTTTTTTCTCAAAAAACACGTAACACGTTTTGGCTTGAAAAATGACATTTTTATTAAATCTCATCTTTCTGCTGTAAAATGTGCAAAACATTGTAATAATTTGGTCCGCCACGCTGACACGAGACGATCGTTACTGCTAACCTGTCCTAATTTGTGAATTTCCCATTGGGATTAATATAGTATCTATCTATCTATCTATCTATCTATCTATCTATCTATCTATCTATCTATCTATCTATCTATCTATCTATCTATCTATCTATCTATCTATCTATCATATAGTGCCTTTCACATCTATCTATCTATCTATCTATCTATCTATCTATCTATCTATCTATCTATCTATCTATCTATCTATTAGTGCTGGGCGGTATACCGGTTCATACCATAAACCGGTTTTTATTTTTGTTATGATATGGATTTTTCTTATACCACAACTCCGGTTTAAATTGCCTAAACAACGTTCGGAACTTGGCGCAGCGGGAAACTGTTTAAGGTGGGACCTTTTTCACTGCTACACCGCTAATCAGATACAACGGAGTGCATGCGTTAGTGAAGGTGTTACACGGAGAAAATGGACAGAGAACATTCTGAAACTGAAGCTGAAGCAGACGATAAAGTTGAACGTGATGGCACAGAAGAACTTTTGCAGAACAAAGGAGTCACGTCTGTTGTCTGGAGATACTTTGGTTTTATAAGGTCGGATATGGACCATTATGTTCAAATTTGTGAATACTGTTTCTATACTACTGGGTAATACTGCAAGCCAAGTTGTACTTGTTTTATTTATTTCAATACAGTGTAATGTACCTGGGTACTGTGTAATAGTGTGACGACATGTTGACTTTATTCTCTCCGTTTATGTCAAGATCACCACACAGAATACATTAATTGGCAATCCTCTGAATACCGGTCCCAAATTATTTAACAACTCTTTTCCTGTCGAGTGGACAATACTACACTGAAAGCCGCGAAAAAACATTTATTGCAAGACAATAAGATGTATTTCCAATATTTTGTATTAATTCCAGCACAACAGCTGCAACGTCTATTAGTGGTAACGGTTCAACACGGAGCAACTAAATGTTGTAGTTATCGCTGAGCAAATGCATATAATTGCCGAAAAGATTGCGTTTGTGGCAGTTGCGCCACTGAAAGGTCGACAAGTCATGATGCAACCTATATTTTTAAATAAGTAAGCTGGTTATAACTAACCTTATTGCTCCCGCTCCTAAATATTGTCCACTCGATAAGAAAAGAGTTGTTAAATAATTTGGGACCGGTATTCGGAGGATTGCCCATTATTTCATGATATTCCTGCTCCCTGAACATTTAGAATGCGAAGATAAATACTGTACTTGATATCATTTTCATGATGAAATGCATTAAAGCAGGTATTAATCATGTGGGGGCACGGTGGCATGGAGGGTGCACTGCTGTGTCGCAGCAAGGGGGTCCCGGGTGTTCCCTGCCTTGAATTTGCATGTTTTTCTGTGGGTTTACTCGGCGTGCTTCAGTTTCCTTTCAAAGTTATGTAGGATGTGTGGCCAGGATAAGCTGCCGGCCATATTCCACAATGTATATAGCTTAGCTTGAAGTGAGGTCCATATTAATGCAATTTGCCTTAATGATGGTTCAGTTGGTAAAGATGTCATCAACAAGCTGCACTTGTTTTATTTTATTTTATTTTTATTTGCTGAATACTGTGTAGTGCACCTAGGCTTGAAGTAATAGTGCAACTTCCAGTAATAATACTATTATTTATTTTATTATTATTTATTAGTTTACATATTAGGCAGTTTAATGATGGTAAAGTTATTTAAAAAGTCACTTTAACGTGTCAGTGGACAGAGATGGTTAACATTAACAGAAGGTGTAGTTGGTTTACAAAAAATATTTACTATTTATTCCTTTTCTAAGACATGTTCAGTGCAATACAACTTTTGACAAACACCTCTGGATATTTTACTAAGTCTAAATGCCTCTTTGTATGGTTGAAAATATGTTGTCAAAATTTTAGTTTAAGTTGTTTGCAAACTTTGTTCAATTAAAAGGCTCTATATTTTGACTGCAACTGTCATGCAATGTGATTCCTTCTCTTCATTAGTGCCACCCCCTTTATGGAGCCATGCCAACCTGTATTAATACTTGTGTCCACATTAAAATGTTTTTTTTGTACAATGTACAGTTTTCATGACAGTGGAATAGGTTTTTCTAATTGCAGTGGAAAGTGTGGTTAACATCCACTCATCCATGGGAAAAAAAATACCGTCCAATACCGTGAAACCGCGATAATTTAGAAAAATACCGTGATATAGAATTATGGTCATACCACCCAGTACTATTCTTAGCCTCCTTCTCCCAGTATACCCAGCATCTCTCCTCTGCACTTGTCCAAACCAATGCAATCTCACCTCTCTGACTTTGTCTCCAGACCATCCCACCTGAGCTGACCCTCTAATGTCCTCATTTCTACTCCTGTCCATCCTCCTCACACCCAATGCAAATCTTAGCATCTTTAACTCTGCCACCTCCAGCTCTGTCTCCTGCTTTCTGGTCAGTGTAAAAAGTATAGTAATGATGCAAATAATAATAATGATGAATAGTAATAATATGAACAGATAATAATAATAATAATACCATATATACCATCAAAATATGTCTTTTGTAGGGAAAACTGCATAGGCGTACAGTCATTTACCCAGCACGGCTCAGCATAATGGTTTGTCCCAACAACAATTCTATCGATTGCATCAACATCGAGAATTAACTTCAGGTAAATGAGTGGATCTTGCCTGTCAACGTTCACTTTTATTCCTGACTGCCCCCCAGAATCAACACGAGGTGGTACTGACGTATTTGAAGCAGGGTCAATAGAAACCCCAACGCGAGAGTCACTTTCGGATTCACTGTCGCGTTTCAGATTCACTCCGTCATCATTGCTGATGAGAGGCTGCTCGATGTTGCTGCTTGTTTCATTGTTAAGAGCGTGCAACACGTGGACTGCTGACAAACGTTTCTTATGAGACGCCATTATGAGGCTAGGAGAAGATGCGTCTACGCCATTGTCCGGGTAGCTCTTGGGCCTGACGCTTAATTTAGACACGCTGTGTTATTGTGATATTTCCCTCTACTTACCCATTACTTAGTTTCTTTAACAGTAAGTGTACTGATCGGATTTGTTATCGGGTTGATCTACTGTCGCACCTTAAGATTAAGACACACACACATAGATATACACATTGTGATGGAAACTGGGGTGCCAGCAATCCCCAAACTCCTCAACACGAAGACACAGGGAGTCCCAGGTTCAACTAAAGGATGGTTTATTCACCAACTCCTCCTCCACAAAGTACCATAAGCACAAAGGCAGGTTGTCTCTCTCCACAAAACACAATTCCTCTCACCACCGCACTGCCTTCCTCCAGTCGAGTGTTGCTCTACGTCCTCCCAGTTCTGACCAGCCCAGGACAAGGGAGTGCGGTCCCTTTAACTAAGGAGCCAGGAGTACTTCCTGTGGCAGGGCTATTGCCCGATGGAAGTACTTCCGGGTCATACTTATTAGGGAAGTCCCACTTATTAGGGAGTTCACCTCCCTGCAGCGCCCCCTTGTGGCACACATGGTCCCCAGCAGGGCACTGTTGCCAGATTACATCTCCCAGCATTCCCTGCTGGTTCCCAAATGGGCACCGATACAGAGGGCTGCTGTCATGTAGCATTGTGGGGGAATAAGACATCCCCTGCTGTGTTTTTTGGTGGGCTGTCCATCCATGCACTTCAGCCATCACTTTCGGGCCTGACACCTTCCTTTCTCGTGGTCTGTCTGCTCGGAGCCTCCCATCCGGGTAAGGAGTGGTTGGGATGCCCGTCCAACTCCTGTGGCACTTACAGCATACACACACAGAGACCGTAACCACAACAGTGTCCTATGAATTACGCACACACAGCTAGTTAATCTCTAGCACTTCAAACCACACAAGTGCCTTATGAGTAAGTAACATACATAACTTGTCACACTTTCTAGCAGTTCAAAAGACTTATTATTGGCACGAACAACATACAATGTTTTAAATATATTTCAGACCTAATATTACTTTGGTCTCAAGGAATATATTCCAACATACAAAGACTCAACATCATTGGCAATAGGACATTGATCAACCAAGAATGCCTTACTTTACGAACTGTTCACTACTATTGAGCGGAGCTCACACCCTCAGCCTTAATAAACCTTGCAAATTAGAGCATAAGACAAACATCCGACTGCCTGAGGTGCTCTTAATAAAAATGACCTTATTACCTCAATCACTCTAGATATGTAGACAGAGTAGAGAAAGTTAAAAGCATTGTGCCATTTATTACATGAATAACAATACCAAACAGAACAAGGAATAATAGAAAATAAGATGGATAGTAAAGTCTGGATATAGTCTTTAGGAAAAGCTTACGAAAAAGTAAAGATGTCCGGAACAGCTTGTGATTTTAGCACTCGAAGTTGTTCATGAGATGCTTTGCTGACAATCAGATGGAAACGGCCGCACGTCGCTCTTCTGACGTCGCTCTTCAGACGGGGCATATTTATTATAAAATTCTACGCGGGGGTTTCGCAACACATGATTGGTAGATAGTCCGATTGGCTGGCTGTTAATATGATGAATGAATTCACACCGACTCTTTTATCTGTTTGAATACGTCCGTTTTCCCCAAGCAATACAGTTTTTGATGTTTTAACAATCTCCTGTCTCAAGATGTAAACCAGTTTAGTCCCAGCGCCCTTCCCTTCACAGGTGATAAAATCACCAATACGGCTTGAGGCATCTTCTGAATTCCTGCTCAGTTCAAACAGATGGTACTGTGATTGACGCTGGTACAATGCAGGAAAACAGAATGTTTTTGATGATAAACTGCCCATGCAAGTGACCTGTAGTTAAGTTCATCTTGTTTCTGTCTTGAGCAAAATACAATGAAAAATATGGAGCAAAATTTACAGGACTAACTACCTACCTACCTCTGGACTAAACACTGTTAGCATTTTCACACCCCAAATAATCCTCAGGTCTGACACTTATGCGAGACTCATCTATTCAGTTGCCCGCGTCACACTTGAGGCTAACAGCTTTAGCTCTGTTGTCACAGCCCTAGTGACACTCAGGACTAACGCTAGGGCGGTTACACCAAATAGTGCCTGATGAATCCACACAGCTGTAAATGCAAACAAGTTAACCTGCAGCTATTGCGGCCCTCCAGGACCGACATCGCCCACCTCTGCTTTAACAAAACTTTAGAAGTCCTCTGATGACATGAGAGAACCTGTTGGAAGGACAATAATATAAGTAGCAGTCCATCAATCAGGCATTTATGGTCGAGTGACATGTGACGTGTCACTATTGAGCAGAAAGCATATGACAGCCTACCTGGACTCTGAGATCATAAGGGAGGATTTTCTGGTTTGAGGAGACAAAAATTGAGCTCTTTGTGCAGAATAGCACTGTGTCTGGTGAAGACCTGGCACTGCCCACCACCTGCCTTATGTCATTCCTACAGTGAAGCCTGGTGGTGGCAGTATCAGGGTGTGTTCCTTCTGTTTTGTGGCTCAGACCCCCAAGGGGCGGGGCCACCCTGCTGGTCCTGCCCCTCAGCCTTTACATTTACATTTCAGATTCTTCAGTCATTCATAGACATTTGGGGAGTGCATTTGTGGTGGGCATTGCTCTTCTCATTTCTTTCTTTCTCATTTCTTCATTTATTTTGCTTCTCTCTTTTTTATTCGGCTTTTGGATTTCACATTTTCCTTCTTGATTGCTCTCAGTTGCCTTTGTAAGCAAACCCTCTTTGCCTCTTTCTTGCCAGTTGTCTTCTTTCTGTTTATTTCAAATACATTTATAAACGTTTTTGTACTTTGGACTTGTCCCTCAAGCCAGAGTTTTGACAGTTCCTGTCCCTTGTAGGCAGGGCTGCCTTAACATATGGGCACATTATTAAATAAATGCATTTTTATTATTAATAATTAATGCACAAAATAATTTATAATTTATAAACTTATTTATTTAGTAATTTAATAATAATTAAATAAAATGTATTTTGTATTAATATTAATAATTAATAAATAAAATAATTCATAAATGTATTAATTTAAAATAAAATTTGTTTAATACTTATTAAATAAAATCATTTATAAATGTATTGATTTTAAATAAAATGTATAAATTATTAAATAAAATGCATTATTAATAATTAATAAATAAAAAAATGTATAAACTTATTGATTTTAAGTATTTTTTTATTTAATAATTATTAAATAAAATTCATTTTTATTATTAATATTTAAAATGGCAAACTTATTAATTTTAAAATTTATTTATTTAGTAATTTAATAATGGAGTAAAATGCATTTTTATTATTATCAATAATTGATAAATAAAATAAATCATCCAGTATCCAACCCGCTGAATCCGAACACAGGGTCACGGGGGTCTGCTGGAGCCAATCCCAGCCAACACAGGGCACAAGGCAGGGAACCAATCCCCGGCAGGGTGCCATCCCACCGCAGAAAATAAATCATAAATGTATTAATTTTAAATAAAATGTATTTATTAATACTTATTAAATAAAATAATTTATAAATGTATTGATTTTAAATAAAATGTATTTATTTAGTAATTTAATTATGAAATAAAATGAATTATTATTATTAATAATAAATAAAATAATTTATACTTTATATTTAAAAATGTACGTATTTTTTAATAATTTAATAATTATTAAATAAAATGCATTATTATTAATACTTAATAAATAAAATTATTTATACATTTACATTTAAAATTGTACATATTGTTTATTAATTTAGTAATTATTAAAAAATGCATTATTATTACTTAATAAATAAAATAATTTATACATTTACATTTAAAATTATACATATTGTTTATTAATTTAGTAATTATTAAATAAAATGCATTATTATTATTATTAATATTTAATAAATAACATAATTATACATTTACATTTTAAAATGTACATATTTTTAAATAATTTATTAATTATTAAATAAAATGCATTATTATTATTATTATTATTATTAACACTTAATGAATAAAATAATGTATACATTTATATTTAAGAATGTACATATTGTTTAATAATTTCATAACTACAATGCAGACTTTGGTGATGTATTTTCATATGTTTCGTGTATTCCGCTTGGAGTTTATCCTCCGCTCTCATTTACTTTCTCCGCTCATGTGAAGCGGATCAGCGGCGTCAGGGTGACACCACAAACTCGCGACTGTCACAGTTTCTCAGGTTTTCCCTCGGTGGTCCCACTCGTGTAAAGGGCTCTCTGAGTGCAGTCGGCTTCTTTTCTGAGGAGACCCCCCAGCGCTTGTGCAGCTGTATTGAGCTCGTTTTGTTTTCGGCTGCTGATGGACGTCTCCTCCCCGCTCGCTCGGATTCTGTTATTGATTTCTCACTCTTGACCTTTTGCCTTGCCTGCCTTCGTCTCCGTCTTCGTTAAGCGTGGCCCTGATTAACCTTTAAATCTCCCGGTAATCGTCGGACGCACGCTGTGCCTCAGTGTACATTGTTAAGATGGAACAAGCGGTGCATTCAGAAGGTCGCCAGAGACCCCCTCACTTTTTTGTTCACCTTTTTGTTTTTTTGAAATCATTTCAATTCATTGTTTGCTTCATCAGGCAACACTCAAGACAACGGAATCACAAAGGGAAGACAGCCAGGCTCTGAGACATCTTTGTAAATGTGTTTCAGGTGATCCCGCGAATCCTTTGCTTTGTCTCAGGTGCGTCCCATTCTGATGATCGTCTCTGTAATGTTTGTCCATCTTGTTTGGAGTCCACCAGTGGTCACCTGGACTGATTAGTAAAGGCACATTGTGAAGTGTGGCACTCATGGGCTGGCATTCCTGCTGGCATTGGCCCTAATCCCTTACCAGGCAGGGAGGCCAATACATCCGAGAGGCTCAGTGTCTAGGGGTTGTGTGTTTCTCTGATCTGCTAGCTGGAAGCTGCACCCAAAGCTGCTGTACCCAGCAGGGAATGCTGGGAGTTGTAGTCCTGTAGTCCAGCCCTGCTGGGGTCCATGGATGCCGCCAGAGGGTGCTGCAGGGAGTTACGCTCCCCACATTGTAGGACTTTTTTTTTCCGGCCCTGGTGCCAGAAGGACCATTTCAATAAAAACAAAACCCCCTCTAAGTGAGTCGAGAGGGGAGCTGGACAACAATCCTCTGGGATGAGTGGAGGAAAAAAAGGAGCATTTGTAGTGGAACAAAATCTAAGAGACCTTTCTGTAAGGAATTGTTGTTAAATAAATCATTTATTTATACTGGGACGTGTGCCATTGTGGTTGTACTTGGGGTCTGGGGGGGCTGCAACGCCCCCTACTGGTCACATTTTGTATTACTAGCCATGAGATTTGAAGGAATTGCCTGCAGAGCTTACAGACTTTGAGATTTAGTGTCGTGGTGACAAAGACATTCTGGCAGCACTGAAGGTTCTCCATAATTCTCAATTTGGAACAAACCTGGGATATCGGTGACTCTTCCTGGAGCTCAACAGCCTGGCCAAGAAGATCAATGGTGGGTTGAAGGGTCTTGGCCAATAACAGAGGTAAGCAAGAACCTGACGGTCATTCAAGAGAAACCTGTAAGGAGATGGGAGAAACTTCCAGAAGAACAACCATCACTGTAACAGTCCATCAATGTGGGCTTTATGACCCACTGGCCTCTCCTCAGTACATGGAAGCCCACTTTGAGTTTGTAAAAAAAAAGACCCCCACAGGCCTGGGAGACACAAGAGTCTCTGGTCTTATGAAACCTCAGCTCGAAGTGGAGGAGACCAGCCTCCTGCGCAAGTCGGTCATGATAGATGGGCATCTTGGCCCATCCTCCCTACATCAGATATGATGCCATTATCTTGAGACCACCTCTCAACAGCAGTGCTAGGTGGCCAATTTGGTGAGGTTGGCTGGTGGCAGCTAAGCATGGCGGATAGAAAAGCGCAGAGATGTCCTTAATGACAGACCACTCAGAGCGCTCCAGACCCCACACTGCGCCAAAGGGTCACAATGCAAAGACGACAACACAGGAGAGGCTGAGGGTCGACTCTGGGAATGTCCTGGAGTGGTCCAGCCAGTTGAGCCCAGCTGAACGTCTCTGAAGAGACCTGACGAGAGCCGCCCACCGGTGGTCTCCATCCAGCCTGACAGAGCTTGAGAGGGTCTGCGGGGAAGAAGGGCAGAAAGTCCCCAAATCCATGGATGTGAAGCTTCTCAAATCAACCCCCAGAAGACCCCCAGACTGGAATGGCTGCCACAGTTCTGAGGAAAGGGGGGCTGAATGTTTGCGTCATTGGGACAGCTGAGGTTTTGATTTTTAATCTACTTGGGCTCCCAATCCTTCTTTAAGGATTCCTAAAATCATATTGAATTAAATTGTCACTTCACTTTGTCACTCTTGTCATTCTGGGGTATCTGAACTGAAATGATTTTAGCACAGGGCAGCGACATAACAAAATGTCAAAAAACTTTCTGAATGCCCTGTATACGCGTTGGTCACGGTATGCGTCATCCCTTCACCGAGATGGAAAAGTCTTCACTTACCCAGCTGGGGGTCCACCAATATAGGTGGGCAGGGTGGGTGGCTGCTCCCTGCATCAGGTGTGAGGCTGTTGTGGTGAGACCACCTCTCAACAGCAGATATGCCTCCAGTATGCCAGGTGGCCAGTTTGGACTGCCACAGGAGTTCATGGCAAGTGAAGATTGGGAGAACATCCTTGTTGAATTCTTCGGGGGGGCACCTGGGAGAGGACCCCATGTTTTGTTGCTGTTCTGCCTGATCAAGAAGTGCATTGTGGTTGCAATACTCTGGCAGTGGAAGGACTCACTGAGGTGGGAGAGGAGAGGGAGGCGTGGAGGAGGAAAGAAAGAAAGAGAAAGAAAGACAGAAAGAAGCCCATGTGAAGGTAATCATTCAACTCAATAACATTTGAACCTGGGACTGTTGTTTGGGTTTCTGCAGTGCCCTCTAGTGGCCACAGTGAATACATACAGTAGGGAGAATCAGTGTTGAATGCGTCAACGTTTCTCTCAGTAAGTATATTTCTAATGGGGCTATTGACATGAAATTTTCACCAGATGTCGGTAACAACCCAAGTAATCCACACTTACAAAGAAATCAAAACAAATAAGTCCATAAATGGAGTCATGTGTAATAAAGTGGAATGACACAGGGAATACGTCTTGAACACGCTTACTTAGTAGAAAACCCTTTGTTAGTAATGAGAGCTTCAAGACGCCTCCTGGAAGAAGAAACGAGTCGCATGCATTGCTCAGTTGTGATTTCGGCTAATTCTTCCGCACCGACTGTCTTCAAATCTTGAAGGTCCCGGGGGTCTCTTCTATGAACTCTGATCTTCAGTTCTTTCCATAGATTTTCAGTTGGATTCCATTTGGGTGATTGACTCGGCCATTCTAGCAGCTTCTTTATTTTCTTTATTCTCTGAAACCAACTGAGAGTTTCCTTGGCTGTGTGTTTGGGGTCCTTGTCTTGCTGAAATGTCCCCCCTCATCTCATCTTCAGCATCCTGGTAGATGGCAGCAGATTCTTATCAGGAATGTCCCGCTACATTTCTCCATTCATCCCTCCTTCAATTCTATGAAGTCTGCCAGTATTGTGTGGTGTTTTGGGGTGATGTGCAGTGCCATTTCTCCTCCTTCAGACATGGTGTGTGTGTAATGACATCCACAGAGTTCAGTTTTGCTCTCCTCTGACCAGACTCTATTCTCTATTCAGTATTTCTTTGGCTTGTCTGAATGTTTTCAATGAGCTTCAACATGCTTTTTCTTCAGCGGTGGAGTCTTGTGTGGTGAGCGTGCATAGAGGTCATGGCGGTGGAGTGCATCACTTACTGGACCTGCTAATTCCTGGTCTTTCTGAAGTTCTTGGCCAGTGGTCCTGGGCTCTTGGACGACTCTTCTGATTATTCTTTTGACTCCTCTGTCAGAAATCTTGCGAGGAGCACCTGGTCACAGCTGGTTTAAGGTGATATGATGTTCTGTCCACTTCTGGACTAACGGGGCTCAGGGGAACATTCAGAAGTTCAGTAATCCGTCTGTCACCAATGCAATCAGTAAGGTTGTGAAGGTCTTGAGAGAGCTCTCTGCTTTTACCCATCATGAGATGCTTCTTGTGTGACACTTCAGGAATGAGAAACCTTTTTATAGGCCATCAGTTAGGACTAAACCAGCTGATAATCATTTGCACTGATGGGGGGCTATCAGGATTACTTTCTAAATACTCACAGATGTCAGGTGGTTTCTGGGCTTTCCAGGCCTCTTTGCCCCCCCCCCCCCACCTTTCTTCATGTGTTCAATACTTATTCCCTGTGTCATTCCACTTTATTACACATCACTTCATTTATGGACTTACTTGTTCTGATTTCTTTGTAAGTGTGGATTACTTGGGTTCTTACCGACATCTGATGTCAATTTCATGTCAATATTAGAAGTAGACTTAACTGAGAAAAACATTGACGCGTTCAATACTGATTTTCCCCGCTCTATAGTGAGACCACCTCTCAACAGTGGAAATGCCTCCAGTATGCCAGGCGGCCGGTTTGGACTGCCACAGGAGTTCATGGGAAGTGAAGTTCCTTGTTGAATTCCTGGGGGCCCACCTGGGAGCACTGCTGGGAGAGGACCCCCTTGTTTTATGGCTGTTCTGGCTGATCAAGAAGTGCTTTGTGGTCGCAATACTCTGGCACTGGAAGGACTCACTGAGATGGGAGAGGAGAAGGGGAGACGTGGAGGAGGAAAGAAAAAGAAAGAAAGAGGTGGGGAATGTGCACTGATAGCATGCGGCTGCACCCACCACGTGACAAGTCACCCACAGTTGGGACCCTAAGTGCAGTGGGTGACACCTCAGTACCACACTGGAACACTGGGAGATTTTTGATGGTGGCTGGAGTGCCAGTCCTAACACCAGAACCCCTAAAGTTGTCCCTGCAGGTCAAACCCAAGATGGAGAAAGAAAGAAAGAAGCCCGTGTGAAGGTAATCATTGCACTCAATAGCCATTTGAACCTGGGGCTGTTGTCTGGGAGGTTGTGTTTGTGTGTCTGCAGCGCCCTCTAGTGGCCACAGTCAGTACATCTTTCCTCTTTGCGTACTTCGTTTCTATTTCTAGCAGGCCCTACTGTTGGACTTGCGCTGCTGCTTAACGATTTCATTTTGTTCTCGACTGCTTGTTTTCGTCTCGCCCTTTAGGTCTTGATTTCCATTTTATTTTTGATCTCCTCATTTGAACCCTTTGCTTTGCCAGACCATGTGTCTGTCCTAATCATTTCTTAATTCTCTTTTTACATCCTCACAATAATCATCTTGGGCTCCTAAAATGTATGGATAGATGGATGGGTTCAGGTAGACAGATGTATGGACAGATGAGTGAATCCACGAATGCAGGGATAGACTGCTAAACGATTGAATGAGTGAGGTGATGCACACCTGAGAGGATGGACGTGTGGTTGGATGTCTCACTACATGGACAGCGTGCTGGATGTGCACAGATGGATTGATGGCTGACTGGATGGAGTGATGAACAAATCCTTGACTGCATGGCTAGATGGGCAGAGTGGTGGCTCTGGCAGTCAGAAGGTTGCCAGTTCAAATCCCATAAATGCCAGAAGTGACTCTTGAGTAAGCCCCTTAACCTGCAATGGGGTACAAAGGTAACCCATCTCCAGTCCAACCTGAGCCACCATCTGAGTGTTCCACTCCATCTGAACCCGTGTGGTGCTGAGAGTTGCATGGCGGCGCTCGGGTCCTGATCTGGTATCGTGAGGTGGTCCGTCTCAGCGTGTGCTCCTGACCCCCCTCATACAGGCAGAGGGGTTGAATTCAGCTGTCCGGTAGCTGGATGGTTGAATGAGCGCAGAGGACGACAGGAGGCTGCATACTCGGAGGGGCAGTAGGACTTATCCTGGAGGTAGCAGTTGCGTAGCCTGATTTTTCCCTTCAAGCGTTCAGAAGACCACCGAAGCCAGGAACGGGTTGCAAAGGACCACACCAACAAAGACATGAAGAATTACATGGGTTTATTTGATATCATCAGGTAAATAGACAGCCATGTATTTGCAAGAACATGGGTTGGCTGAAGATTTTTCATTAGTAAAAAAAAACCTGAAAGTCTTCTGTCTGAAGAGTCCAATATCATAGTACAGTAGTAGTAATAATCAGAGTAATAAGTACAGTCGTCGAGTACAATTTGTATACATTGGTGGTAGGCTTGTGCTTCACATGAGACGCTAGAGCAGTACACAATACCTGGAGTCATGGCAGCTCACAGGAGATGGAAGGAGCTTCAGAATGTGTCTGGCAGGATGGGCTGGTGGGGGGCATTGGGGGGTTTAACATTAGAATTTCGACTGAGGCCATACCGCTGCTCATGAGCGTCCAAGAGAGTGGGCTTTATTAACCTGCTTAGTCAATGGTGGTGGTTACTTAGTGAGGGAAGAACGATAACTGGGAATCTATCTGGTCTTCCATTTTCTTTTTTGTCCACTGACACCATGTGGCTATATCAGCTACTGACGGGAGATGATGGGCTTGGTGACACAGGTCAGTTTTAAAAAGGGGTCAGGGTGGTGGGCAAGCGGCAAACACTAAAAGAAGAGAATGAATAAGGAGATATAAGGGAGTGCTAAGCAGCCTGCTGACAAAGGCGGCACATTATCTGCCTGGCCAGTGAGTCTGACCTCATCAAGATGGCGCCAAAGTAAAAGGCAGCATACAGTCCAGGGAGCCATCTTGGTGAGGTCATGTGAGATACGACTTCAGCTTCTGCCAGTCACTGTGTGACACCAAGCAATTCATTTAACTTGTACTTTACAATACAGAAAACCAAATGGAAGGGTGTCTGAGCTTCTTGGCACAGAAAATGTGGTGAAGGTTGGGGGGTGGGGGAGTGAAAAGTGTGGCTGGCACTGTTGATTTGTCAAGGGCGGGGGGCATAAAGAGAATGAGAGTTGGTGCAGCACGAGGTCACAGAATGTTTAGGGGCACAGATCCTCCTCAAAGTACGCAAGAAAGTGAAACCTCAGACATCCGTGAGTCAGCCTTTGCTTTATATAGCGCCTTTCATGATGTGCTGCTCTACTTAACTACTAGAAATTTCAGGATTCACCCTCACTCTGTTAGGTGAGCTTATTTATCGTCACCTTCTGCTGCCAGTCTTGCATTTATGTTGTTCATTTTCCTCTCTCATCTCCCCACCATTCCTAATCCCTACTAGGTGCCCACTGTCTGGCAAAAAAGGAGACGCCACGTGTTGTTATGCTCACCTTTGACTCAAATGGGAAATTAAACAAAGATATATAATTAAAGGGCGGCACGGTGGCGCAGTGGGTAGCGCTGCTGCCTCGCAGTTGGGAGACCTGTGGACCTGGGTTCGATTCCCGGGTCCTCCCTGCGTGGAGTTTGCATGTTCTCCCTGTGTCTGCGTGGGTTTCCTCCGGGCGCTCCAGTTTCCTCCCACAGTCCAAAGACATGCAGGTTAGGTGGATTGGCGATTCTAAATTGGCCCTAGTGTGTGCTTGGTGTGTGAGTGTGTTTATGTGTGTCCTGCGGTGGGTTGGCACCCTGCCCGGGATTGGTTCCTGCCTTGTGCCCTGTGTTGGCTGGGATTGGCTCCAGCAGACCCCCGTGACCCTGTGTTCGGATTCAGCGGGTTGGAAAATGGATGGATGGATGGATGGATATATAATTAAATTAAACATTACAGTATCAGAGAGTGTGGTTGTGTGCCTAGCCTTGGACTGGCACCCCATCTTGGATTGGACCCTGCAGTGAACTGCAGTGGAAACCTAAGAGACCTGGACAGATAAGCGAATATAAGCTCACGCACACACGCTTCTTTATATATTCTGTAGGTAATTCTATGCCACTCCAGGGGGTGGCGCTCTGAGGTATCGCCTTCTCTTCTATTCTCCTCTCTCTGCGGACCGGAAGATCGACTGCTTTCCCACCGCTGATGTCACTTCCTGTATCCATTTGCCTGGACCCGACTCTTCCTGCCGAGACACATCTTAACCGGAAGAACCACCATCTTTGGCAGTCAGAACCAGACTGCCATCTAAAAAGACGTTTTGCCAACGTTATTACTTGTATTTTGTTTCTCTTTTGAGATTTAAATTATTTGGGGGTTTGCCTATGGGTGCCTCAGAACTCCTTCACTGTCTCTGCTTTATTTGCTACAATATACACAGGTGCATACAGTACATACATACATACATACATACACTACATTATGGAGAATCCACTACATCCATTAAACAGTGTCATCTCCAGACAGAGGAGCAGTTTCAGCGACAGACTGCTGTCACTGTCCTGCTCCACTGACAGACTGAGATCATTATTCCTCCCCCAAACTATGCGACTCTTCAATTCCACCAGAGGGGGTAAACGTTGAACATTATTCAAGTTATTGTCTGTTTTTTACCTGCATTTTTTATTACTCTTTTTAATATTTTTTGCTGCTGGAGTATGTGAATTTCCCCCTGGGATTAATAAAGTATCTATCTATCTATCTATCTATCTATCTATCTATCTATCTATCTATCTACATACATATATGCCCTGCAGTGGGTTGGCACCCTGCCCGGGATTGGTTCCTGCCTTGTGCCCTGTGTTGGCTGGGATTGGCTCCAGCAGACCCCCGTGACCCTGTGTTCGGATTCTGCGGGTTGGAAAATGGATGGATGGATACATATATGCCATGAAGGAATATTCTAGAAGCAAGATGTATATACATTTAAATAGTGTGTGTTTATGTCTGTGTGCATATATATATATAATATATAAAATATATATGTATGTATATACTCTATATATTTCATTTTATATATATATATATATATATATATATATATATATAGGTAGTGAGGCTCAACAGAGGTTAAACAATACCACTCGCTGTCATTAATGGTATCTTCTTTTTTCCCCAGAGCCCCAAGAAGATGCCCAATAACCTGAACCCTGACAGTGATGTCCCGAGCAAGCCCCGCCCCTTCCATTCTGGACACCATAAGTAGGGCAGTGGCGTCTTTTTTGTGACCTGGTCTCGAGTCTAAATGATCTCCTGAGCGAGAACCACAAGAACTGAAATGCTGTGAAAAACCCTGGATTTGCTGATTTTCAGTCAGCATCTTTTTTTGTTGGGCCCACTGTGCACCCTTTTGTTTGTTATTTTTTTTATTAACAATTGTTGGATTCTGAGCTGGTCCCCTACCACTGGTCACTATCGGAATACATATATATAGATATCCATCCATCCATCCATTTTCCAACCCGCTGAATCCGAACACAGGGTCATGGGGGTCTGCTGGAGCCAATCCCAGCCAACATAGGGCACAAGGCAGGAACCAATCCCGGGCAGGGTGCTAACCCACCGCAGGACATACACACAAACACACCTACACACCAAGCACACACTATAGGGCCAAGTTAGAATCGGCAATCCACCTAACCTGCATGCCTTTGGACTGTGGGAGGAAACCAGAGCACCAGAATGAAACCCACGCACACACGGGGAGAACATGCAAACTCCACACAGGGAGGACCCGGGGAAGTGAACCCAGGTCTCCTAACTGCGAGGCAGCAGCGCTACCACTGCGCCACCGTGCCGCCCATATATAGATATACTGTGTGTATATATATATATATATATATATATATATATATATATATATGTATATATAGATATATATATATATATATATATATATATATATATATATACTGTATATAGATATATATATAGTGACTGTATAAATGTATATATATCCAACTGTTAAAATCATGTTGAAACCTCTATTGCAAAAGTCTAGACAAATGTAATAGCTACCCCTTAGAAAAATGAGAACAGCCATGGAAGAAGAAGAAGAAGAAGATCTTGTATATGTACAGTATACACACCACACACACACACAATTACATACATGTATATACTGTAAATGCCATGAAAGAATATTCTAGAAACAAGATGAGAAATAGGAGATTCTGATCAATGTGAGTTTTCTAGTGAGCGCCCTCGTCTGCAGCACCCTGTTAGAACCTGTTTTCTGTGCTTTTCCATGGATTTATTAAAATGAAATAAAACCAAATAAGATAACAGACGGTAGGCTGGCGACCTGCCTTGACCCCGAGCAGCGCGCAGACGGCGGTGACAATGCTGTTAATAACTCATTTGGTTCCAGCAGATGCTGAAGCTGTGGGTTTAATTAAGCGCCAGGTAGCCCGCTGACATAACCTTGTCAGCCCATTAAAAAAATAAATAAATAAAATGGAATGGCACCCCCGTGCAGCAGAGGGTGCCAATACTGACAAGGCCTGCTTGACAGGAAAACACACGAGAGAACCATCAACCCCATCTCCCACCCACCTACCTATCAATAGCAACTCCAGCCTCAGTCTTTTTAATCAAGGGAATTCGGGTGACAGCCACGTGAGGTTGGTGGGCACAGCTCGGCTCAAGGACAAACAAGCCAGGATTTGGACTGGGAAGCTGAACTGCTCTTTGCTACTTTGGCTGGCAGGTGACATGGATGTGGGACAGCAGTGAAGTTGAGGGGCTGAACTGGGATCTTTCACTTTGAGCCCTGATCCACCGAGTCTTTTCCAAATATCATAAAGAGAAGAGCTCACCTGGTGATGGGCACACTGATTATTGAGTGAACCAACTAGGCTTGGATGTCTGGGAATCTCCAGGCCTCAAATGTTACACAGTGAGCCACAAAGAGTCCTGGGCACAAAGCGGGTGACTGACCTGGCGGATGACTTAGACCAGTGGTCACATAACAAAACGGGAGGACAGGGGTTTGAGGGCTAAACTGGGATCTGAGTGATGTAACACATTGAGCCACATGGATTTGTTTGTAGGAGACAGAAAGGCGAAGGGTGGGCTGAAGTGGTGTCATATTAGTCAGAGTCCTTACCAAATGAGCCACGTAAAGACCTCCAGAGGAATCACAAGGCTATTAGAGTGACTCAGCTCAAGATGTCCAAGGAGAAGAGAGCTAAACTTGGATCTGAAGAAGGACCCCCCCCACACACACACACAGTCAACTACACAAAACCCACTATAGTAAACTCAAAAGCTCTAAGTGTTGGCACAAGAGTGAACTTAACTGGGATGTGAATATGGAAAGACCACTTCCTGGACTTCACACACAGAAGCTCCTCCAGAGCAGACAAAAAGGTTGATGGATGTGGATGAGCAGTGGATCAGCTGTCTAAACTGGGGGATCTCTTGGCTTCAGACCTTTCACACTGTGCAACTCGGAGAAAACCCAAAGCCACTGAAGAGGTCGCCGCATTGCATGATGGTCTCGGCCTACTAATGCACGAGGGATGTACTACAAAAAACACCCACTGAATAGCAGTCATCATTCATGAGTCAGATAACCCTGGCGCAGCCTTAACCTTCATCCTTAGAGTTACGAAATATGAGTGACAAGCCAATCAAATCTCACACATATTGTGATGTGTAGGGGCCTTTAAACTGTACGTCAGTGATGTTATGCAATACACCAGGTCATTTGGGTCTTCCTTGGCATACCATGTGCTTTGTTCTCATTAAACATCCTCACACTCTGATTGTGGGAGGAGTTATGTGACTCACGAATAACAGCGACTGTTGAATGGGCGTGTCTTGCTGTGGGTGTGTCATGCAGTAGGACTCCGTGTCTCGGGTAGAGACACTGTCATGTCATAGCCACACCCATCTCAGATTTTCTGTTGTGTAGGCCAGGTAACATAAATGTGCAATCCGATTGGCTGTTCAGCAGATTTCCGGCAGGCAGGGCCGGATTAAAGATTAATCAAAATAAGCGTGTGCTTAGGGCATCAAGGGAAGGAGGGGCACCACAGAAATTGGACCACAGGGTGCAAAACTGCAAATGGTGCAGCTGAACCAAGTTCTACAAAAAGGGGCTCCCACATTAAATGAAAAAATTACATACATGTATATATACAATAATAAAAATGATAATAATATAGTAATAATAGAGGTTGGGGGGCACCAAAATCTTTTAAGTTTTTAGGGCCCCTTAAGGTCTTAAACCAGCCCTGCCAGCATGGCTGAGCTCCGGAGGTCTGTAGCAAGACCCTCCTCAAAAGAACGCCTAGGGTGACGTCAAAATCGGGGTACCCATCAAATAACCCTGCTCCCCAAATTTTGTGATTTTCTGAGAACAGCATGCCGTGTGCTCATGCCCATCTGCTTTTTACATTTTTGTTTCTGATTTCAGCCGTACAGCATTTCCAGGTCATTCATAACTTGCTGTTTTGTGCGTTTTGCATTTTGACTTCTTTGATGTACTCACTAGATATTGTCCTCATCTGAGGCAGTTTTGTATTTTTTTTTTTTTTGTGCTTTGCTCCCTTGTTTAATTATTTACGCAGTTTCTTTTAAATATTAAATATTCATTATATTCTCTATTCTGTAGTGTTATTGGTTGATTCTTTTTTTTTTGTTTACATTTTCAGGACTGTGACATGCTGGCCTTTCCAGTTGTGTGTTCTCTGTGGACGCAGGCAGATAAAGGTAACGAGGTGAACTCGGGGACCTGCAGCGGTTTATAATGGTGATTTTCATTATTTTCTCTTCTCTCCATCATATTTGTGCTGCAAGTCTGTTTACAGTTACTGCAGAGGTTTAAACAAAGGCTTATTGGATTTTTAAGTATTTTCATATTAACATGTCTGTTTACTGTATTTTCAAATAAATGTCACTGCTGCGGGCACTGCCAGTGCTCAGTTATTTTGCGCCCCAGGCCAACTTATTAGTGTGTGCAGCTGGGAACCCCCCCAGCCCTTATGATTTGCACCCCTAGCGAATGCCTAATTCATCTAAATGGTGGTGCCGGCCCTGGCTGCTGGATTTAACTCATGTCTAGTTTTAGGAAATTCACTTTAGACAGTTTATTTTACACAAGCCACATTACCCAAAGATGGGTAATTAAATCGATTTAAAAATATTGGATGTCTCTTGCTCTACGTGTACCTACAGCGCCCTTCCTCGGAATCCTCGTGGGTCTGAACGGCTCTCCAGAGCTGGGAAGGTTCAAGCAGACAGGTGGAGACTCTTGGGGCTTTGGGTAAAATGAACCTTGAAGACGTTCAGGGGGGGATCACAGGGGGGGACGCGGAATGTGACTCTGGAAGACAACTGGGACACAGCAAAAGAAATGAACCTGACTTATAACTGTGGATTTTTAGTAACTGATCCTTTATGAGGCGCCTCCCCTGGCCATAAGAGTGGGAGATGAGACTTCTGAAAGTGTAGCTGTGGCCCATTCATTGTGAAGTAAATGTGTCTGTTATTGGGCTTTACTCTCCTTTAGTGTATGTGTGTGAGAGACTCAGCTTTTCCATCTTGCTTGTTACAGTATTATTCTTGATAAGCTGTGCTGCCCGTCTTAGATGGGCTGAAATCTACATAATCAATGTGGACCTCCATTCACCTGGTCATCTGTTAGCTAGCCTTGCATCTCCATACTGTTTGGCTGTTGGTTTAAATCAAGCTGAAACAATAAAAATATCTATCCATCTATAATGTATATAGTGCCTTTCATATCTATATATTATACAGTGCCATTTACATCTATCTATCTATCTATCTATCTATCTATCTATCTATCTATCTATCTATCTATCTATCTATCTATCTATCTATCTATCTATCTATCTATCTATCTATCTATCTATCTATCAAATTGGCTGCAAAACAAATGTCAGTGTCAGATTCATTAAACTGTCTGCAAAGTGAGACTTGCAGAATTTCTCAGACCTTCACCTTTTTCTGTTTCTACTTAACTGAGTCAGGCATTGAATGAAACATACGGTGCAAATGGGATCTCCTTTAGCCTAATTGTCTATTACATTGCAATGTGTCACTCCAGCAGATGGCACCTCACAAACATTTGTAGTAATTAAATGGATTACTACAAATGTTTGTGATGCACCATCTGTTGAAATGACAAAGCACAATGCACATGCCTCTGTGATATGCCATATGCTCTGGGATGCATAAAAGCAGTTTTAATGTTCGTGATGTGCCATCCGTTGGAACGACAAACGTAATGCATAGATCTCAGTTTAATGCCATTTAGTCTGGGACTCGTAAAAGCAGTTTTAATGTTTGTGATGTGCCATCTTTTAGAATGACAAAATACAATGCTTATGTCTCTGTTATACACCATTTGGTCTGGGATTCATAAAAGCAGTTTTAATATCTGTGATGTGCCATCTGTTGGAGACTGAGCTACCAGACAGACACACAAACACTTATCTATTTATTAATGTGGATGCTGTTGTGAAGCACCAACAATTATGTGCAGCTTATCGCAATAGCATACCTTAGTATGTTTACCTCCTTTTTCTGTTTTGTCTTCTAATACTTTGAATATTATTATTAGTAGTAGTATTAGTATTATTGTGGTGAAGCCTCAAAGTTCATATCAGAAAACTACAAATCATCATCATGAGTGCCAATTTCCGATAAGGGCTGCCATAAAATCATGATGCCATTCATTCTCAAACGTGGCCTCTGCTCCTTGCCGGGACTGGGAGTAGGAGGCTCCAGAAGTACTTCACATGTCCTACTCTGAGTTAGAACAAATTCTTATCCTAGTCTGGCTTTTAGCGCAATTATTAGGAGTAATTCTGAGATGCTTAATAAATACAGACCCTGAAGAAGAATTACAATCTTAAGGTCAATATGACAATACTGAGTTAAAACAACTCTGCTCAACATTGTGGAAAATATGTAAAGCAGTAAGCAGCGCAGCTCACATTCTGAAAAGGCGAAATTATGAACTGAACACAAAAGAGACACAGCAGTCTTTGTCATCATAGGCCACTCACGTGCCAGTCACTGACAGGGCGGGTTGTCTTCAGGGGGGTGATTCCGGCTTTTTTGCTGCAGTCTTGAAGGCAATTGCTATACATACATCATGTGGAAGAGCTTAGGGGTCTGGTAGGCTGACCAGATGTTCATTGCTCCAAAATGGGTTACAACTTACAGAATTTGTATTTATAAAAGAGCAAGGGGGTGTTAAAAATGTCCATGAGTGTTGTAAAAATGCTTGTTGAATATAAGAGAGGACCCCTTGCATGTACTGTATGTGCTTGTTATACAAAAGTACATTAAATCAAATTGCTGAGAGGAGTCCTTCTTGTTCAGCAGAGGTTGTGACAAACTGCCACACTCGGTGACGACTTTACCGCCCTAGGTGACCGCCTATTTCAGGTAGAGCAGGCCCTGCTTCTCCTATTAATAATCAGTGGACCAATCATAATCCTGTAGCGTACCCATCACTGAGCAAAGCATCACAGAATCCTTTATAAGGCAAACAGCAGCTGACAAATATAAAAGGAAAGAAAACACGCTGTCTGTCTTGGGAAACTCTTCATTGCAGTCGCGCAGATCCAGCGTTATCACGGTGGGTCAAATTCAGCCCAAAAACAGTTTCAAAGTTGGGTAAACAGTAGACAGGACTGAAAATGTTCTTGTAACTCTCTCTTTTTGTTGGTCCTGCCCTTGACAGCCTTCAGCAGCTCCACTGGTGTCAGCGCGGGCGTGACGGATGTATAGCACACGCATGCAGGTGTCAGATTATCACGTTAACATCACACGGCCAGGACGCGGCGGCAGCCGCTGATTTCCTACGCTGGAGCACGCGGGCGCACGCCGCATCCCACCCGTAATAAAGTAAGGCGGCGCGGAGAGAGCCTGTGAAATCTCATCATTTCCCTGGCGGCCTGTAGAAGTCAAAGTCGCGTTTTATTTTAAAAAGTGACATTTACGGAATGTGTTGGCAGATTGAATTACCATTTGAAGGAACAGTTTAATCTATCTGACGCGAAAAGATCAAAAAGTGTAACACTTTTTAATCTTGTGAATGTCAGCAGGATAGGATGAAGGGTGATTATAAATTGGCTTGATATGAGGAATTCTGTGATTGTGCTGCGAGACGGAGTGCCCTCATTTTCAGGGTTGGTGCCCAGGGCTACAGCAGGGATACGCGCAGCACCACCCCACAATCAGTTGGGGTAACATGTTTTTATTTTACATTAGGTAAAATGAACAAAGTCCATATTTTGATTATTTATGTTTAATTTAACTCTGTGTAAAACTGTTTTAAACGATTTTTATTCTGCATTTGGCTTTTGTAATGCTTGACCTTTGTCCCCTACTGCGGAGTTATTTGTACGTTTTGCGCGCCTTCTTTTCAGTCGCGCCAAATCCGGCAGAGTACTGTAGAGGTGCGTGAAGCGTAGGCGAAGCTTGTGTCAGAATTGGGGTGAAAGCTAAGCTGACCTGTAAATGTTTTTATTTTTAAAGAAAGATCTTTGTTTCTAGTTCTATAAAAGGAACATGAAGATGTGTTGTCTTAAATATGAGTGCTAATCCTTTCAGTTCTAACTCATTTTTTTCTTTTTATGACCTACGCGTGCAGTTGTTAAGAGTAACGAAAGGCTGATTGCTTTTAATTATACAGTTTTTGTCACCTTATTCAGGTATGCTCCTGTATTGTTATCAGTATTTCTGGTTGTTTTTGTATATTGTGATTTGTACGTAATATTAATAGATATGTCGGATATATCGGAAGTGGAGAGCTGTTATGAGTGACGAGCCTGACTGCTTTTAATTATACTGTGCGCGTGCATGTGCATAAAAAAAAATCAATATATATATACATACATACAGGGGTGTGCAAACGTAGGTTTACAGTTGTACGTATGGAAAAAGACATGCAGTGTATTTATTATGATAACTTTATTAGCTGAATAGCTTTATTAACTCAATGTCATAATGGCACAGTGCACTTAGGTGCTCAAATCCGAGAGAGACTCATTGGGCTGTAGGGCCATCTTCACTCACGTACCAGCCTTGGGGTGTAACCTTAACTCCGCTTAGCTAGCAAATGAGAGAACTACTTAACGGATTTAGATCGGGTTTTTTTTTTCTTTCTATAATTTGCTTGAACATTCAGGCTGATTTTGTGACTTCTCTCATCACGCTAAAAATCAAAGTCCGAGCGATATATTCACGATAATCCGAAATAAAGGCTGCGGGCTGAGAGGTGGGGAAGTGTGACGTCAGGAATGAGGAGACGGGCCGGGCCATCTTCACTCGTGCACCAGCTTCTGTTCGAGTCGGTCTACCTCTGCGTTTTGGAGAATATCTTTCCTCCACTTAGCTAATGATACCTCTTTGTTTATTGATTTTTAAAGTTTGTCCTGTTTCACTGCTACACTGGCAGATGAGAACTAGACAAATAAAATAAGTGAGCAAGTACTGTGGTAGACAGATTTATGGGACATCCAAAACTTGACTAGATGTTGTTTTGGAGAAATTCGGTGGATAGGATTTGCAAGCTTTGTTGAGCTGAATGGCCTGTTCTTGAGAAAACGCTTTTCTAATGTTTGTAAATTAAATCACAAAAAAAAAAAACTTTGATTAAAAACTTCTGAAAACAATGCAAAGATTAAGGGTTGCTTGGTATACATACATCAAATTCAGTTATTTTATAAGATTACAGCTATTATACCTTGGTTATTACAGCATATTACAATACAGGTACTCGTCGACTTACGACCTATGCATGTTACGACTGTTCGACTTTACGACAGTTTCCCCCGCCAGCTGTTGGCAGCGCCAGCGCCTGCACTCCCAAGTCTCGCTACGCAGCAGTAATAATATACGCAGCAGTGTTGCCCCACGTGTGTTTGTGTCTTGTTGTTTTGGCAGTTTTCGATAATAATATACCCCTGTCTACCAAGAGGAAATTGTCTCTATCCACTTCTCAGCCTGCCAAAAAGGAAAGAAAGGCCATTGATCCAGACACCAAAATGATGATAATAAAACAGTATGAAGGAGGAAAGAAAGTGAATGCGATCGCATGTGATATAAAGGTATCACACTCTACTGTGTCGACTATTTTAAAGGAAGGACAAAAATAGAATTTGTGAAGCTGTGAAAGATTCTGCACCTTTGCGATCAACAGTGATTACGAAGCAACGTACCGGGCCCATCCATGAAATGGAGAAATTGTTAAACTTTTGGATGGAAGATGAGATTCAAAAGCGGACGCCGTTAAGCCTCTTTACAGTACAGTCGAAGGCTAGAAGTCTGTTTGGGACTTTAAAGGAACGCGCTGGAGAAGACTACAGTCAAGAATTTGTGGCAAGTACTGGTTGGTTTAAGAGGCTTAAGAAAAGATTGTTCAAGTGACTGGAGAAGCAGCGAGTGCGGATGAGGAAGGAGCTAGTAAGTTTGTTGATTTTTAATGTGGATGAAACAGGGTTATATTGGAAGCAGATGCCAGGATGCACTTACATCCACAAAGAAGCCAAAAGCATGCCGGGATTTAAAGTACACAAGGATAGACTGACTCTGCTGCTTGGTGGGCATATCGCGGGGTTCAAG